>NC_058404.1:121355479-121436529 GCF_002201575.2 Neomonachus schauinslandi | reverse complement strand
AGGTATCATTTCTCCAAAGGGGGTTTCCATGATGGCCCAGATGAGATTAGATCCTGCTGAAATGTGCCCCAAGAGCATATACGTTTCCCTCTTTTAGCACCATCTTTCATTTAATTATTTTTCTTACTATATTTTTTGGTAACTACATGTACTAAAGGCACAACCCATTTTCACTCTGTATTCTCAGTTCTTACCACAGTGCCCGACACATAGTAGGACCTCATTAAATAGCATATCTAATTGAATTTAAGATGTATTGGTTGTAAGACACCCCAGTATTTCATATACCTCTAGAAGAAAACAAATCTTCCAAGTAACTATGACACAATGCTTTTTTATTCTATATTTACTAGAAGATGTTATTTAGTCTGATTTAGACACAGCTTTTTATCACATACTACTCTTGTATGTCTATGAAAAGAAGAAAGTGAAATCAACTGGTTAGTATGTTTCATAAATGCCTTCATGTTTAGAATCTGAGTCTTCTGATTTATTGTATTGTATTTTTTATTGTGGGGAAGTATACATGACATAAAATTTAGTATTTTAACTCTTTTCAAGTGGACAGTTCAGTGACATTAAGCATATTCACATCATTGTGGGATTTGTTTTTTAACACTTTAGGATTTTTTTTCTTCCTCCCATAAGATATTACCTTCTTTGACATCAAGAGCATCAGTGACAGCACATCTTAAAAGGATGATCCACTATTGTCTCTGAGGATTTGGTACAAATTTCACAACATCCCTCAAGTATTTATATACACGTGGCCCAGCAATGACAGATCCACCACGACTGTAGCTGGGCCAAAGTGGTTTTAGGAGGCATCCCATTTCCAGAGACGTTAAAAGTGAAAAAAAGGTAAGACAATAAACATGGCGTTTGCCAAATAAATACTGTAAACTATATAAATGCATGTAAGAAGGTCTAACACATATTTATGTAGATGGGTAGGTAACTATCAATGACACCTTGTGCTCAATATGTGTGTGAAAAAGGAGAAGTCTACAGGGGATGGCTTACAGACAGGCCTCTTCGAGAGCTTCAGAGGCCAAGGCAGGACTGTGGCATGATGCACCCTCCTTTTTCTCCAGCTTCCTGCCCCTCTAGGGCGGGGGGAGAAGTGGGATGGGGCTTTCACTTTTGTGGAAGAAACTTAGCTGTATCCTTCTTTTGAGCTTATACATTTTCTTCTTCAGCATCATACCCTCTCACTGTAACATCTGACTGGATTTATACACAGTGACTTAGGGTCTTGATTCTGTTAAGGCTTTAGGACGCCGTAAAGTTTATCTAGTCAAATCTTTACTTAGTAAAAGAGGAAATTTGATATCCATAGAGGTAAGAAGCAACTTTCTCATAGTCACATGTAGACAAATACGGAGCAGAGTAAATGGAGTAGACCCTGCAGTGTAACGTCATGGGCTAAGCAGTTGGGAAGCCTAAACTCATGCATGTTCATCTATAATACACTGGGCTGAATTGTGTCTTCTCAAAACTCATATGTTGAAGTCCTAATCCCTAGTACCTCAGAATATAGCTATAGTTGGATATGGGGTCTTTAAAGAGGTGATTACGGTTAAATGAGGCTGTGGGGTAGACCTAGTCCAATCTGACTGATGTCGTTATAGCACAATGTTGGGATACAGAAAGAGACACAAAGGATGTGGCAAGAAGGTCGCCATCTACAAGCCAAGGAGCAAGGACTCAGAGGATGCCAATCCTGCCAGCACCTTGATCTTGGACTTCCAGTCTTCAGAACTATGAAAGAAATTTCTACTGTGTAAGACTCCCCTGTTGGTGGCATCTTGTTATGGCAGCCCTAGCAAACTAACACATCTTGATGAGGGAAGAGAAGAGGGGATTCAGAAAGATAATTACAAATGAAGGAGGAGGAGTGCACTGGAACATCCTTAAAAACTTACAGCAAGATTGGGCTATTAGTACAGTTCAGGGAGTCTCAGGAGAAGCTAAATTCTCCTTCAAACCACAACACTTTTCTTCCCAAGGCACTCAAGGAAGAGATGAGACGAGAGCAAGTCTATAACACATGGCGGGTGGTTAAGCATGGCTTGGTGGGGAATGCCATTAAAGAACTCTGGTCTGCTGGGCGAGGGAATAGGATGAGGGCGTCTTTCCTTGCAGTGAATTCACACCTGTTTTAGCCCCTGGTTGGTTATGTAAGAGGACAGTATACACAAGAGAAGAAAATGATATTCTTGGCAGTTTCAGGTTTTTATTTCTTCTTGACTAAGTCTGAGCTACTTGTATGTCTCAATAAAGTCATTCATTTTATCAAGATTTTAAAATTTATTAGTCTCCTATGGGCACCTGGGTGGCTCAGTCAGTTAAACGTCTGCCTTCGGCTCAGGTCATGATCCCAGGGTCCTGGGATCGAGCCCCGTATTGGGATCCCTGCTCAGTGGGGAGCCTGCTTCTCCCTCTCCCACTCCCCCTGCTTGTGTTCCCTCTCTTGCTGTCTCTCTCTCTCTGTCAAATAAATAAATAAAATCTTTTTAAAAAATAAAATAAAATTTATTAGTCTCCTAATTGTATGGATTTTTCTTTTCTAATTAAAATAATACATCTTCTGTATTCATTATAGACCTTTTCTCATATATATATATTTTTGTCTTCTCCCTCTTTTTTTTCCTACTCTTTATTGCCTCCAAAGAAAATTTAAATCCTTCTATTGTATTTGGTTCCCTTGGAATCTTCAAAACACTTGCTCTGACATGCTGCCATGCTCACCTGTTAACCTGTGCTGTCATGTGGGTTTCTCCGTGACATAGAGATTATGTTCTTTTCCACCTTATCCCTGATTCTTGTGGTGGATCACTGTCAGACTTATGGTCTTCTCCTGAGTCTTCATCACTATGCTCTGTTCTCCTGTCCTGCACAGGATGTCTTTAACTTGCTGCTTGTTGCCTCTTCCTTGAAGGGACTAGATCTATACCTGGTGTTTATAAACAAATACAGTATATGGATTGCCTTTGACCTCACTCACCAACCACTTGAGTATTTGCTCTGTTGGTTCTATCTTACGTGCATGACAAGAGCAGAGCAAATTGTTGCACATAGTCTTCGTTTCCATTTCTGAGTTTGACAGCCTTTTACCTAATGCAACCCTACTGAAGTTCAACATGTGATACCCCTTCTTGAACTCCCCCACCCCAACTTCCTTTTGTAATAAATTGAATTAGTGCACTAGGTGAAAAAGACTAGTACTCAAAATGTTCTACTCCTCTGGCTCTTTCCATGCTTGTGCTTAAGACCAGTTCCTACTTTCTGGCCAGTTATTTTCTGAGTGTTGTATTCACTAGATGGATATAGAAAGAGGGGTATGATGTCCTGCAGGAAGGAGAAGCATGACAATATCATCTTGTTTGCCTCAAAAAAAAAAAAAAAATAGAATCCACACAGCAGCAGGTTTCATGCTCAATGTGTTGGTTGGTTCATATTCTCCTTCTGAGTGGAACAAACAGTGAGGAAATAAAAAGATATGTTCCTTTCTGTTATCTAACTTTTGCAGAACAACGGATCTGCTTTCTTTTCAGAAGCAAAATACATGTGGGATAATAGTTGTATTTCCCAGTCCCATTTCATTGTTTTAATTCCAGTTTTAGGCAATTTCATCTTTTTCTTCAACTTCTAAGTGGCAGTCGGGTTTGTCATTTTGCTTCTGACATATTCACAGTGTCTGGAATACCCTAGGTGCTCAAAAAATAATTCACTTCATAAATGGATGAATGTCACCATTGTTATATGACTGGGTCATTAGGACAATTAGCTAGAATGAATTTTTAAATGAGGCTTCACTATTAAGGTTGGTTTCATTAAATTCTAGTGCCAATTTTATTTTCTTCCTACTTAGTAATGTGGGTATATAACAGAAGTTAATAGGGGCCCCTAGTGGCTCAGTTGGTTAAGCATCTGCCTTCAGCTCAGGTCCTGGGATCGAGCTCCATATCAGGGTCCTGGGATCGAGCCCCACATCAGGCTCCCTGCTCAGTGGGGAGTCTGCTTCTCCCTCTGCCTCTGCCCCTCTCCCCCCAGCTTGTGCTCTCTTTCTCCCTCTCTCAAATAAATAAATACAATCTTTAAATAACAACAGAAGCTAATAACTTGATTTGGAAATTTTGATGTGTAAGAAATTGTATTAAGATCAATCATTTTTTTTCACAAACATGTATTGAGTACCTGTTTAGGTTAGCACTATGGCGTGATAGAAGTCTTTTCAGCTAAGGATATGGGGTGGCTATATAAATGTGAGAAGCACAGGTTTAATATACAAATATATTTTTATATTAAGGGTAATTAAAACATATTGTGAGATAGAGTAATGTAAACTGTGCAATGAGATACAGAAGGAGTGACATTTGAATTATGGGGTCTTTAGAGAAGATCATGAAGGCTAAGAGTTCTGAAGGATGAAGATCTAAGAGGAAGAGCATTTCTGGGGAAGGTAGTAATATCCAGAGTCTAGAACAGTCAGGGAATTATGTGTAGTTAAATGTGATTGAGAAAACAGGGTGAAGGCTTACTGGAAGGGTCTTGAAAATGCAGTTATCTATGGATCATGGAGGGTAATTTTCCCTAGAACACATGGATGGTACTAGATTAGAAGGGTGGTAGACCATAAACCAGAGTGATAATGACTGAGTTGGCTAAGCAAGTGTGGGGCTGTGAGAAGTGCATGTGGATAAGAGTTATATAACTGGATGAAGCTTCCTTTGAGGAAATGGATTTAAAATAGCATCGGATAGGTTAGAAGAGAAAGTGCTGAGGGAATTATTGTGTACTTACAGAAAGAGATGTATGTGTGTGTGCGCGTGCTTGTGTGTGTGTGTGTGTGTGTGTGTGTGTGTGTGTGATCAGAAGTACACTTGACCTAAAGTTTGAGCAGGGTTGCTGCTGCTTCACTCGGCCAGCATTTGTTTGGTATCTCTTGGAGTCATGTCTTAAAACACTGGCTCAACTCCAAGAGAGGAAAAGTACAGATGAAATTAAAGCATAAACTAAGAATACTTGGAGAATAGAACAAAATGAGCTACCAGGGAAATTGCTGGGGAAGCATCAGCACAGATTTTCAAGGACTCTGAGCTGATGTCAGAAGAGGGATGTATTGAGGGAACGTATAATCCTAAATAGTAAATATAATTGGAAAACTATTAAGTAAGGGGTATATAAGAAGAGTAAGTACAGGCAAGCAGGATGTGAGGATTAGCATGTTAAAATCATAAAGAATGGGCATTCACTTTTATTCAAAATGCAGGCCTTATCTCTAGAAACTTATATAAACCCCATCATTGACTGTACCAAACCTTTCCCATTTTATTCAAAATCAAATTCCACCCCTATTTATATATATATAAATAGGTATTACTGGCTCTGCTTCTTCAAAATTAAACTTACCAGATTCACTCTCATGTTTATGTGTCTTCAACTGACACCACTATTCAACCAGTCATACAAGGGAGCCATGCATCTGCAAATCATGCATCTGTTGTATCTCCTTTGCTCATCTTTCATATCTTACATTACAGAATGCTGTCAATTTTCCAATTCCTCTTCCTTTACAGTAATTACCTTCATCCAGATACTAATACAATTTAAGTGGAACTATTTTAATAACAATCACCTCCTCCCCCCATATACATATATACAACACTAGACTGAAGCCCCTTAATAGCATGGATATTTATCTCATTTTTGCCTCTTGGCACTTATTTCTAGCTGCTAAATGTTTATTGAATGGATGTGTAATGGGACAAAAAGTAATTGAATTATGAATGTCCCTATTTTGGGGCGCCTGGGTGGCTTAGTCTGTTGAGCATCCGACTCTTGATTTCGGCTCAGGTCATGATCTCAGGGTTGCGAGACTGAGCCCTGCATGGGGCTCCCTGCTCAGTGGGGAGCTTTCTTGAGATTCTCTCCCTCTGTGTCTCCCCCTGCTCTCATGCTCTCTCTCTCTCTCTCTAAAATAAATAACTAAATCTTTAAAAAAAATGAATGTCCCTATCTTTCCTATTTTTAAAAAGAGTTTAGAGGCCTTGTCATTTCATTTATTTCTCTTTACTCAGCTTCTTTGGAGGTTTTTGCCTTTGCGAGGATAGTTCTTTGGGATTTCGTAATAGGGAATTAAGATAAGAAGGAGAGCTGGAAAGGAAGTCTTCCCGTAGGGCTTGCAGAAGAATTACTCAGAGAACCTTTAGAGAAGATTTGAGAAAAGTTAAGTGTATTTTATGAATAAAATGGGTGGGACAGAAAAGAGTTTTCAGAATATGTTGCTGTGGTCAGGAAATCTCCCTCAAGTGTTGAGAAATACAAGTAGAAGAAAAGAGATCTGAAAAATGTAATTCGTAATAACTTTTTGGTTGCCTAATTGTGTATGTACCTTGACAAAAAGAGTCACAGATTCAATGCAGATACAGACAATTAAATACATAATACATAAATGAGTGAGTGAGTGAGTGAGTGAGTGAATGAACGGGTAAGAGCCTGACCAGCGTTGTCATCTGGGTGGAGGGTATTTCGTATCTGCGTTAGAATTACTGCAGGCTATGACCAGGTAATGGGTCATAACCAGAGAATTTTGTGGCATTTGCCTTAGAAGGGGCAGTTTGATTTTCAAATTTGCAAGATGAGGTGATAATTATTTCATTATAGTAAAGGTGCTTTAATAGAACTATATCCTGATGAGCCTATTAAAATAAATTTATATGTGAATGTGTGCCAAAGCATTGAACAAATTGATCTGTTTGATGAGATTGCTTAATATTTTCCAATTAAATTGTATTTACAAATATAATTATTTCAATTTTAATGCAGTTGGCGTGGAGCTTCGTGAGCATGTATATATTTTGTTACAGATAATGTTCTGCTAATATGTGTAGTTATCTTTAATGCACCTCCTAGTTATGAGAGTAGAACTTCTTAATTTAGCAAAGAATGATTGCTCTAGCAGATGCCATCCAGTCACCTGGTAACTATTTAAATATATGCTGTAGATTGGGGACTTTAAAACCTAAGCTTGATTTTCACATCATTACCAACTGACTTTTGTTTTCCTTTCATAAGCTTATTTCTGTTCTGTGAGCAGTTTTATTAGAAAATAGCCTCAAGGAAGCATTAATAGCATACAATCAAGAGAGTGATGACCTCATTAGAGTCAAATGTGGTTTCTCTTTACGAATTTACAACACGATGAGTGGTTGGTAAAATAGTCCTGCTGCATCCTTAACTGTATTCTTAATAACAATCTCACTACGGATACCAAGCACAAAGAGCTGCTGAGCTTATGTGTAGGATATTAAACTTAAAAACCTGGTGGTAATCTTTCGCAAGAAGAAAACTGAAGTGGGAATGACTAGCAGGACAACTGATGGATACTTGAAGATAGTTTTTATTGATAAAGATGATATAGGCGACACTTCATTTTGAAAAATTAATTGGATAGTTTGGCAAACATTTGATCTCATCACTAAGGACTGGCTCTGAACTTTTGATATTTTAAAGTATTGCTCTATCTTCCTATTCCCCTTTTCAGTTTTGGGTATTGGAGTTACTAAATCCCAGGACTGGGGTCCCTAAACTATTTGGACCTAGTCTGTAGCCATTAAACACAGTGGTTATCAAGCATTTGAAATGTGGTGAATCTGAACTGAGATAGCTTATAAGTGTAAAATGCACACCAAATTTCAAAGACTTCCTTTGGAAAAAAAAAGAATGTATTTCTTTTGTAGTTTTTAAAAACTATATTTTGTGTATATATATGTTAAAATAATTAATTTTGTCTGTTTCCTTCTAGTTTTTGATGTGACTACCAGGAAAATTTAAATCACATACGTGGCTCACATATTTCTATTGAATAGCTTTGCTTAGACTTTAGAAAAATTGTCATAGGATTGTGCGTCTAGTGACATTATTTGCTTAGTGTCAGTGAATATGTAAGCTTTAATATTTCTATTAGCACAAAACATTCTAATCATGTGTCTCCAAATATGTACCTATTAAATTCTTTTTTAAAAAAAATTTCTCATGAAGCTAAGATGTTGAGAAAAATAGCTTGCTCTTAAGTTTTTGGTGACTGAATGACTTCTTGTTAACATAATGACAATTTTTGGTAATTCCAGGCAAGGTTGGTAGGCCATCTAATTTTTCAAGTCTAGGGAAAGCAAAAAATGTCAGCTTCCCTGATGGAAACGGCTTTGAACTAACATCAGTAGACCTGGGTTAAAGCTAAAGCTCTCTTGGCCACTTACAAAGGGTCTGCATGTTCTCTGGTAATAAATTATCTTGCCGGTAGCCAACAATGTGCTCCCATATCTATAAGAAGGGGAAAATTAACAATAGGGGTCCAACTTATCCACAAGGTTGTTGTGGAAAATGGAATCATAATTTCAGTAAAATCTTTTGTAAATTGTTATTACATATATAAGGTGTGATTTTGTTACCTTTTAATATATGGGCAGGAGAAGTATATGTATATTTGTTTTATTATGTTTTTTGAAGGAGAAAAATATATATGAAGTATTTATTTGGTAAAGCTCTTGCAGAGCTAAACTGAGATTTACATTTACTCTCTGCCCCAGCTTCCAGCTAGAGATAATGACCTTAACTACTTCTGTTTTCAGCTCTTCTGGGGCTCATCACTACAATTGTAAATAATAAACTTACATCCTTTTCTGTAAGTAGTGGCTAATTGACCCCGTGCTATTGAATAAAAGAGAATTTAGCTCAGGGACACTACCTCCCAAGTTAAATAACCTGTATCACTCTTCAATGCTTCTATTGCTTTTCTTTTTAACCTTAAATAATGTAATCAAACCTATTCTTTTTTCCATTAACTTCGACAGTGTCTCTTTCTCCTTGTGTGAAATACAGGCATTATTGTCCCTCCTGCATCTCTCACCTCTCCTCCTTCCCTTATCCCGTAACTTCTTTCAACTCTGCCATTATTTTGGATCTTTTAAGTTTGGGTTCAACCTTAAATTCTGTCTACTGAATAATTCTAAAATTGAGAGGCTATGAACATATCGTACATTATTATGATTAGGATAAAGTGTATTCATAGCAGAATCCAGGAGTGAGGTTTGCTTTACCTCAAAGGGTCTTTGTGCCATTTTGTGGAGGCTTTCTCCTTGCGGACTTAAAAGTCATACTTGGAGAGAGCAAGCAGTATGCTCTTCTCTTCCAACAGGCAGTTTATGTATCAGGTGATCATTAAGTACAAGATCCACTTAAGTCATTGGAGCTTGCACTTTCATGGGAATTTTTGCCTACATGACACTTTGCAATGTCTTCTAGAGAATAGTGGAAACCTACCTCCCAATGTCCATAATAGGAAAGTACAGATTATAATTGGTTATTATTGTTGTCCGTCACCTTGGGATAAAAGAAGCAGGCAGATTACTTCTAAGGACAGGTTCAGTGATCTGTAGACTTTGACCCTGAATTAATGAATTTTAAAAAATCTAACCTTTTTAAAACAGAGTGGAGGGAGTTATCAAAAATCTCATGCCTTTGAAACAATTAAAGAGAGAGATGCAGGTGAGTGGAGTTTGAGAATCCATTGGGGGTGATAATTGATTATTAATTGAGTAGCAAATAAAGGGATTTTTTTTGGAAATATTTAGACTAATGTTTGTCTACTATGGGTGTGAATCTTTTATTGCTTTAGTAAAATACCTTTTTCATTAATTGGGCTCAGCAAGGAGGGGAATCCTTCTTGATCTTTGGCCAAAACTACCCCCTAAAATAGACCAAGACACTAAGAGTAGGAAATATAATTCTGTGTCATTAAATTGTTTCTCTTGAAGGTTGCTATTCTAAACATCCAAATCGCATATATTCTTTTGGGAATAATCTTGACTGTGTTTTCCCTTCCCGCATTAAGAAAAAAAGTCAAAAAGCAAAATTAAAAAAAAGAAATCACTGGTTGCGTCTTCCCTTAACTGTTTCTTCCCTATAACATACTATTTGGCTGAAATACTTTTAGAGTTTCCTCAATACCTACAGAAAAAGAGGCAAAACTTTTCCAGGGTACAGCTTCTATTTACGCTGCAACCTTGTATAAGTACTTACTTGTCTGTATTAGCGGTTACATTTAATTTTTGTTGTTGATGTTTTGAGGTTATTGTTGTTCATGTTTGGTTTATAGGGTAGGTATTGTGTTAAACGATTTGCACGCATTCTTTTACTAAATCCTCTCAAAACCTTAATACCGCCATTTTGTAATTGAGAGACTAACCCGTGGAAGCTAGGCTTGTGCTCACTCTAACTCAGAGCTCATCGTTCATTCGGCCCCTGTGCGCCGCACCCACCATACGCCGCTTGGAGAACAAAGCAGTGTCACGTAGCACTAAATGTTATGCTCCTGTCCTCACTTCACCTCGCCTGCCCCTAGTAGCTGCAGGTCAGGAAAAGCCCTCCCCTTCGAGCTTCAAATCTTCTCTTGGCCAGACAATACATTCTTAGAGGGAATTATCACCTAGGATATCTTTTCATCACTCCTGTGCCTAAAATAATACTTTGGACTAGTAGGTGGTAAAAAAACCTTTATTGATGATAATAATGGTAATAACTATTAGCGTTTGGTATTAATAGCAGATTTCAATTTCTGTTCCCTTCCCACACACATTTCTTAAAGCTTCAACCTTTGAAATCTTCCCACACTTCTCTATCCAGACAGTTTGACTGCAGATCCATACTTCACACTCCGAACCTCCTCAGAGTGGGAAGCACAGCTATCAGAACTGTTCTTCTTTTGAAATAAAAATTCACACCAATTCTAGGGAGTGGGCCGGATCCCGATAACAGGATGGAGCTGAGACTGAGCACATTTTCTTGGATGCCAGAGTTTCATCTGATACTTTACTGAACCGTAAGTCTTAGGTAATAGAGGCATTAATTAAAAACCGCCTCTTGCAGCACATGAATGACAAACAATCATACAGCCCTCGGCAAGTAAGTGGGCTTTACTGCAAAGCCAGAGAAAACCTCATCTGGGCCTCCTCTAATCTATCAGATCATCTAAGCTCTTTGAGATAACTAAATGGCATTGCAACGGGAGCAGCAGGGGCGGGGCTGACAGTTTTTCTTTTAAGTGCTTTCATTTGCTTTAGTTTTAGTTCCAAGCAAAATACTCTAAATCCTGCACAGTGCTTACACTTAAAATTTAAATGCAGCATTATTATATGGCACTGCAATACTGGCAAAAGATAGCCCTCACTCTGCCAATATATTGCCAGCACACCAAAAAACCTCCTCCCTTATCAGAGCGTATGTGCGTGCTCTCTCTCTCTCTTTCTCTCTCTCTCTCTCTCTCCCCCCCCACACACCTGATCCTAGAGGAGGTTAATGAAGACCTGACCCTAAATTTCTGTGTACAAGTAAGGTTTTGTACCTTAAAGCATTGCAAACATTATCTTGTTTAAGTGTGCTTGAATTGACATGGTCCAGACCTACATTTGGTCAACAAAATAAACGTGTTCCAGAAATCAAACAAATCTGTATTTAAAAAAAAAAAAAAATTCTCAAATTACTCGTCCTTTTTGCCGTTTTCCTCATTATCAAAACACATCCCTAAAACCAGTGATAGTCAAAATATCTAATCATAGATGTGGCATAGGGCACTGACTTAAAAGAACAGATGGCCTCACTTTTACCAGACATTATCCTATCAGGAGCTGGATCCTAGAGAGATCTGAGGTCCCAGGGGCGGGACCAGAGCTGCTGTGGGGGCTCTTGGGGGGAGAGTAAGCTTAGGATAGCAGCTATTTATCAATGATACTGAAACATTTCAATATTTTAACAGCTTATCAGATAAATGTTAACATTGCTAAAAGCTCATTTATATTAATAAGTAATCCTAGAATCATGACACTTAGAGAAGGTTCTAATTTGGTGGTAGACTAGAAGGGTTTAGAAATTCTCACAGGTGTTGGAAAGGGATCTCGGTCTTGCCAATTAACTTTGAATATAAATATGAGTGGTTCTAACCCTGGGTGTCACTAAAAATCAAGGAGGGAAAAAGTTATTATATCTTGTGTCCCTGTGCGTCATAATCTCATTTAATTATCTCAGTAGCCCTGTAGGACTATATTAGTTTACTAGGACTACCATAATAGAGTACCACAGATTGAGTGGCTTCAATGAGAGAAATATACTTCTTCACAATTCTGGAGGGAAGAAATGCAAAATTAAGGTGTCAACAGGGCTGATTTCATTCTGATACTTCTTTCCTTGGCGTATAAAAGGCTGTCTTCTCCCTGTGTCTTCACACGGTTTTCCCTGTATGTGTGTTGTCCCCTAATTCCCTCTTCTTAAGGACACCAGTCATACTGGACTAGGGTCCTTCTTAATGACATCATCACTGTGTCACTTTCAAGACCCTATCCCTAAACACAGGCACAATCTGCGGTTGTTGGGTTAGGACTTCAACGTATAAATTTGGGGGAGCACAATTCAGTGCATAGCAGAAATTTAATCATATAGCCCCTCCTTGTAGAACAATATTTATATAGTCAGTACATTACTTACCTCAACTCAGCTCGTCAGGGACGGTAGCTGGGACCTGGTGTCTGCTCCTGTCGCCTGTACCTGCTAAGCTGTAGCTATGATGCACAAGTGCTTCTCTCTCTATGTTGGCCAGACTGGTGTCCATATCAACAATGCCTGCTGGGAGCTCCATTGCCTGGAACATGGCATCCTGCCCGATGGCCACATGCCAAGTGACAACACCATTACGGGAGGAGATGACTCCTTCAACACCTGCTTCAGTGAGATGGGTCCTGGCAGGCATGTGCCCAGGACAGTGTTTGTGGACCTGGACCCCACGGTCATGGATGAAGTTCGCACTGGAACCTACCGCCAGCTATTCCACCCTGAGCAGCTCATCACAGGCAAGGAAGAGGCTGCCAACAATTATGTCCAAGGACATGACACCATTGGCAAGATTGATCACATCTTGGGCTAAATTCAGAAACTGGCCAACCAGTTCACAGGTGTTCAGGGCATCTTGGTTTCCCACAGCTTTGGAGAGTGAACTGGTTCTGGGTTCACCTCCCTGCTGATGGAACTCTCTATTGATTATGGCAAGAAGTCCAAGCTGGAGTGCTCCATTTACCCAGATGCCCCCCCACCCTGCCCCGCCCAGGTCTCTACAGCTGTAGCTGAGCCCTGTGACTCTTCCCCACCAGCCACATCATCCTAGAGCACTCTGATGGTGACTTCATAGTAGACAAAAGGCCGTCTATGACATCTGTTGTAGAAACCTTGATATTGAGCGCCCAAACTACACTAATCTGCTACATTAGCCAGACTGTGTCTTCCATCAGTGCTTTCCTCAGATTTGCTGGAGCCCTGAATTTGATCTGACAGAATCCCAGACCCACCTGGTATCCTATCCCCACATCCATTTCCCTCTGGCCACCTATGCCCCCGTCATCTCTGCTGAGAAAGACTACCATCAACAGTTCTCTGTAGCAGAGATCACCAGTATGTGCTTTGGGCCAGACAACCAGATGGTGAAATGTGGCCAGGGTAAATACATGGCTTGCTGCCTGTTGTACCGTGGCTATGTGGTTCCTGAAGATGTTAATGCTGCCATTGCCACCATTAAGACCAAGCATCGCTTTATGGACTGGTACCCCACTGACTTCAAAGTTGGTATTAACTACCAGCCTCCCACTGTAGTACCTGGTGGAGACCTGACCAAACTACAATGAGCTGTGTGCATGCCGAGCAGTACCACAGCCATTGCTGAGTCCTGGGCTCACCTGGACCACAAATTTGACCTGATGTATGTATGCCAAGTGTGCGTTCACTGGTACGTGGGTGAGAGCATGGAGGAAGCAGAGTTTTCTTTTTTCTTTTTTCTTTTTTAGAAGGGGGAGGAGCAAGGGGGAAGGAGAGAGAGAAGGTTAAATAGGCTCCCCGATAAGCGTAGAGCCTGACGTGGGGCTTGATCTCATGACCCTAAGATCATGACCTGAGCTGAAATCAAAAGTTGGATGTTTAACCGACTGAGCCACCCAGATGCCCTGGAAGGTGAGTTTTCTGAGGACTGTGAGGACAAAGCTGCCCTGCAGAAGGGTTATGAGGAGGTTGGTGTGGATTCTGTTGAGGAATATGGTGAAGAAGAGAGAGAGGAACACTAATTACCATTCCTTTCAGCCCTGGATCATGTTAGACTCAAAACTTTAGCTTCAACAGTAGCTGACAGGCATTAAAGCTTTCTGGTTAGATTGTCTTCACTTTTAACTGTGATCATGTCTTATTTTTCCATGTGTACTTGTAGAATTTTTCCAACATGTCTCAAAGTAAAGGTTTAAGAAAGAAAAAAAAAATTAAAAAGTTTATAAAATCTTTTTAGAAGTCACTTTTATTAAGGCATATTTTATACCTAAAATAATTCCTATTTTAAGTGTACAGCTTGAGTTTGGGCAAATAAGTATACCTTCTAACCCACGCCATGATCAAACTACAGAAACTTCTATCATCTCAAAAATATTGCCTGTGCTTATTCCCTGGCACACCACTCCCCTTTATCCCTGGCTCAAGACAGACACTGGCCTGATTTCCTTTCTAGTGTTTCATAGAAATGGAGTCATAAAGTATGCACACCACTATCCCTGGCTTCTTTTTTACCACATGATGCATAATGTTTTTGAGATTCATCCGTTTTTTGGGTGTATCAGCAGTCTGTTCCATTTGACTGCTGCATGGTAATCCATTGTATGACTCTACCACAATTTGTTTATTGTGTATAGTTTTGGCTATTATGAAAAGAGCTGAAATGAGCCTTTGGTTATAGGTCTTTGTATAGCCAGGACATGTGTTTTCATTTCTCTTGGGTAAATACATAAAAGTGGAATAGTGTGTCATATGAGAAGTATGCATTTAACTTTTGAAACTTTTTTTTTCAAGAAGAATCTGCTACGTTGTTTTCCAAATGGTGTATTATTTTACATTCCCACTGGCAGTATATGAGAGTTCTAGTTCCTCCATATTCCCTCCAACACCTGGTATTATTGGCCTTAATAATTTTAGCCTTTCCTGTGGATATGTAGTGGTATCTCATTGTAATTTTAAATTTGCATTTTCTTGATGACTAAATGATACTGAGTTTCTTTCCATGTGCTTATTGGAAAATCGTATATCTTCTTTTGTGAATTGTCTTTTTAAATATTTTTCCTGCTTTTAGTGGATGGACTTATTTTTAAGTTTTTTGAGTTCCTTATGTATTCTAGATATAAGCCATTTATCAGACGTGTAATTCCAATATTTTCTTCTATTCTTTAGCTTGCATTTTCAGTTTATTAGTGCTTATTTCAAGAGCAGAATTTTTAGTTTTGATAAAGTTCAACTTATTTTGCTTTTAATTTTGCCCTTTGGTGTCCTATTTAGGGAAACTTTACTGACTCTATAGAAAGCAAAAGTTATAGATGTGGATTTAGTGTTTAAATTTATGACACATTTTAAGTTGGTATGTGTGTAGTATGAGGTAAGTGTTGACCTTTTTTATGCACATGAGTAAACTATTGTTCCAGAACCATTCCTTTCTCCATTGAATTAATATGGCACCCTTGTCAAAAATCATTTGATATATATGCGTGTGTGTATAGGGAAATATCACATATTTACTTATTTCTGCAATATCTATCTTGTTCTATTAATTAAATTCTATCCTTAGGTCAGTACAAACTGTTTTGATTACCGTAGCTTTATAGTAAGTCTTCCAATCCAGGAGTATAAGTAGCCCAAGCTTATTCTAAAAAAAAAAAAAAAAAAAATTAGCAATTCTAAGTTCATTTTATTTTCATATGAACTTTTGAATTACCATCAATTTCTATAAAAAATGAAAACTGGATTTAGAATGGAATTTTGATAAATTCATCGATCAATTTAAATAGAAATGACATCTTAATATTGGGTAGTTTAATCTATGATCTGGTGTTCTTTAATTTCTCTCAGAAGTTTAACAGTTTTAAATGTATAAGGAGTGCACATATTTTGTAAAATTTATCCCTAAGAACTTTATATTTGTTGTAAATGGTATATCTTTTCAACTTTCTTTTTTTTGTTGTTACTAAATAAATCAGTTGATTCTGTTTATTAATCTTACATTCCATAAGCATCACAAATCCGTTTATTAATCCTAGGAGTTTTTTTGTGGGTTTCATAGGATTTATGCAGATTCTGTCATCTTTCTTTCCAGTCTATATATGTTTTTATTTCTAGCATTATTACATTGGCTAGGACCTCACCCCCACCCCCCTCCAGCCCAGAACAATGTTGAATAAAAGTGATAAGAGAGAATATGTTTAGTTCTTAATTTAATTTTATTTTATTTTATTTAAAAAAAAATTTTTATTTATTTATTTATTCATGAAAGTCAGAGAGAGAGAGAGGCAGAGGCAGAGGGAGAGAAGCAGGCTCCCCGCCTAGCAGGGAGCCCGATGCGGGACTCGATCCCAGGACCCTGGGATCATGACCTGAGCCGAAGGCAGACGCTTAACCGTCTGAGCCACCCAGGCGCCCCAAGTTCTTAATTTTAGTGAAAAGCATTTATTTTCACCACTTATATGAATTAGCTGTAGGTTTTCATAAATGTGCTTTATCAGATTGAGGAAGTTCTCTTTTAATCCTAATTTGATGAGATATTTTATGATAAGTGAATATTGAATTTTATCAAATGCTTTTTCTGTATCTATTGAGGTAAGCATATGGATTTTTTTCCTTTATTCTGCTAGTATGTTGAATTACAATGACTGATTTTCAAATGTCAGATAACCTTGGATTCCCAGGATAAATTTCACTTGATATTTTTATATTGCTGAATTTTAGTTGCTAATATTTAGTTAATAGTTTGGGTTATTTTTGGTATTTATGTTCATGAGGGCTATTGACCCATAGGGTTTTTTTTTTTTTTTTTTTCTTCATTGTAATGTCTTTGGCTGGTTTTCTTATCAGGATAATACTAGCCTGTTGGAATTAGCTGTGAAGTATCCATCCTTTTTATCATTTATGAATCCCTCTTTATCAAGTGATTTTTCTCATGATTATAGTTCACAGTTTACTTCTTTGGGGGCATCTATATCATTTTATTTTTTAAATTTTATTAATTTTATTTATTTATTTATATTATGTTCAGTTAGCCAGTGTATAGTACATCATTAGTTTTTGATGTAGTGTTCAGTGATTCATTAGTTACATATAATACCTAGTGCTCATCTCAACACTTGCCTTCCTTAATACCCATCACCCTGTTACCCCCTCCCCCTCACCCCTCTGAAACCCTCAGTTTTTTTCCTGGGGTCCATAGTCTCTCATGGTTCATCTCCCTCTCTGATTTCTCCTCCTTCAGATTTCCCTCCCTTTCCCTATGGTCCTCTGTGCTATTGTTTATGTTCCACATATGAGTGAAACCATATGATAATTGTCTTTCTCTGCTTGACTGACTTCACTTAGCATAATCCCCTCCAGTTCCATCCATGTTGATGCAAATGGTGGGTATTCATCCTTTCTGATGGCTGAATAATATTCCATTTTATATATGTACCACATCTTCTTTATCCATTCGTCTGCTGAAGGGTATCTCGGCTCCTTCCACAGTTTGGCTATGGTGGATATTGCCGTTATGAACATTGGGGTACATGTGCCCCTTCTTTTCACTACATCTGTATCTTTGGGGTAAATACCTAGTAGTGCAATTGCTGGGTCATAGGGGAGCTCTATTTTTAACATCTTGAGGAAATTTCATACTGTTTTCCAGAGTGGCTGTACCAGCCTGCATTCCCACCAACAGTGTAAGAGGGTTCCCCTTTCTCCATATCCTCACCAACATTTGTTGTTTCCTGTTTTGTTAATTTTTGCCATTCTAATTGGTGTAAGGTGGTATCTTATTGTGGTTTTGATTTGTATTTCCCTGATGGCTAGTGATGTTGAGCATCCTTTCATATGTCTGTTGGCCATTTGTATGTCTTCTTTGGAGAAGTGTCTGTTCATGTCTTCTGCCCATTTTTTGACCAGGTTACTTGTTTTTTTGACTGTTGACTTTGGGAAGTTCTTTATATATCTTGGATATCAGCCCTTTATCTGTAATGTCATTTGCAAATATCTTCTCCCATTCTGTGGGCATCTATATCATTTTAGATTGGATAATGACTATTTGGAACTTTATGTTGTTGATGTGTTGCTTTGCTGTATTTTGTTGTCTTTATCAAAGATTGTCAGACCTTGTCCTGGGAGGTCTTTAAATATGTTGGGTTTTTTCATTCTTTTAGGGTTTATTTTTAGGCTGTTCTAGGGTTTATCTAGAGTCACCTTTACTCTAGGGGTATTTTAGCACGACTACTAAAGTGTGACTCTTGTGGGATCATCAATCAAGGTGATCAATGAGGATTTTCCAATATAGCTTGTCAGACCCTGAATGTCTTTCTGCCCTGTATGATGTCTAGGAATTTTCAGCTACAGCTCTTTTTTGCCTGGTTTCATGAAGTTTTACCCTAAGCATATGCACAGTTTAATATCCCATTATCAACAGATAAAAAGTCACCTATATGCAGATTTTTGGAGGTCTTTATGTAGCTCTTTCCTGTCTGGTACTCTGCTCCATGAATTCCAGCTATCGTAGTCCCCTTGCTCCAATCTATGTCTCCTCAACCCAGTGTGATTCTCAGGTTCTACTTAATGGTCCTCCTCTATGCAGCTGGTCTGAAATGTGTCAAAGTCAGGCCTTCATAGGGCTCACAATTTTGTTTCTCTCTTCTAATGGATCATGGTCCAGTTCTGCCTTTTGTTCATTGTCTGAAACAGTAGTTTAGTTTTTTAATTGTTTATAGGGGGATGATAAATCTGGCCAGGAGTATAATGCTTTCACCCCTTTTTTTAGATAAATAAACTTAGATTAGAAAGACTTAAGTAGTATAGTGATGAGGAACAAGGATTTGGGATTTAGGTTGGGATCTAAATTTTTGCTGTTAACTAGTTGTACAACCTGGGTAAATTATGTAACTTTCTGTCTTGGCTTCCTATCTTTAAAATGGATATGCTTATGTTTATGCTTATGATGATAACAACAATAAGAAAAAAGTAATATAATATTAGAAATTATTTCTTACCATTATTGTGACAATTAACTGAGATGATGAATGTGAAGTGTTTAACATAATGCCTGGCATGTAATGAATGTTGGATATGGTGTTAGGCAACTAATGATATTGTCCATGATCACTTCAGTAGAATTCTGACTTCAAGTTCAGGAATGTAACATTGATAGGCATGATAGATGTTTTTCCATTATTTATCAAAACTGTTTTTCTTTTAAAAAGTACCCAGACAGGAAAATATATTCAGGTCCACCCACCAGACAAATCGCCTTGAAGCAAGGACAAAGTATACTCATTTAATGAAACATGAGAAATCTAGTTTGTGTTGGTGGGGAAATTTTTAAGGAAAGATCTGTGGATAATCCATCATAAGTTCTTAGCTCAGGATAACTATTATTTAATTAACCACAATGATGGATATCTTGAATATAGGTAATAATTAACAGTTTCATAGTTTTGAGACTAGGTGTCATCCAAAACATAACTTTTAAAGGACATATCCAGTTTTCTTTTTAAAACCCCACAAAATCTTGAATAATCACGAGTAGGGCTCAACAGAGAAAAATCAGGGAAAGCTAGCACGTTCACTGTTGAAGGTTCGTCCATGTCCTAAGTTGATCCTCATGATGGCAGGTAGACAAGAAATAAGACACAGATTTGTCAGATGTGTAATGGAATATTTCAGCTCAGCAAGGGGAATTTAGAAGTCTTTCTCTGCTGGCTAATCACAGCCACTGTGTCGGCCAACAACATCTGCTTATTCTCAGATGACAACAGTGCCAGTTAATTAGCTCTTGTTTATGTTTTGACTATTGATAGGCTTAAATTATATTCATATTGTCATGCAGAATAAATACATAAAAAGGTTTAGCTTTGGTCTAAATACAGCCTTTCTTTTGTTGCAGTGACATTTGAGCTGTATATCAGAATAAAAAGATTATAGTAAGTCAGGCATAAAAAATAGATCATCTAAATCAGATAATTAAAAAAATCTGATTAATGATAATTTTGGATTGAAAACAAAATACCCTACTTCAACAGAAGTTTTAAGTTGATTTATAAAAATGCAGACATTATCTACGAAAGAGATTGGTGCTACAAAATGCCACTAGTATCTCCGCCAAGTCTTCAATCCTCTTTTCGCTTTGACTGTTTTAAAGATTTAATGCTATATTTGTTAGTATAAAGCATCTTCTTTATGGAAAATTCTTGAACTAGAACGAATTTCATTCTTTTATGACCATTAAAAAGCTTTCCCTCTTCTGATCCTTGTAAACTTTCTTCGAATAATACTTATGAAAATTCACGTAAATGGTTTTTCTACAAGCCAGAATAACATATCACTTGCAGTAATTTAAACTGCAGAAAAGTTTGTTTCTTTGCAATACATTCTGTGTAACAAGGCTTCTGTTGAGGAGCTCAGTACAGCATTCTAGGGGTATTGGAATATTTTCCTTCTGGAGACAAATGCTCCATGGTTGGCCTCCTCCAGCCTTTGCTATTCCCATTTAAAGACTTGTAGGTTGGAGTTGATCATAGGCAAAGCATCTTTCAAGGGAAGTGTATGTATTGGATATCCTTGCTTTTTTCTCTACCTTCTTGCTTGCTTTTTTTCTGTCCCCAGATCCCCCATCTCTCTTCTCAAAAAAACACAGAGACACCATTCAATAATATAGCCATGCTTGCTTGGGTGTCCTTGATTAGAAATAGTCCAGATATCAAGAAGCTAAAACCAAGATGATTATTTATATAATTCTTAAAGCTGGAAGTTTTGAAATACACTGCAAAAAATGACATTTTAAAAAGCAGTTTTAAATACGTCATTCTGTCTCTACTACACTGCACTCACGTCACTAAGATAATTCAGCATTGAAAGCAGCTTAGGTAATCATGAAGTTGAAGAGCTGTCTGCCACTGCGGCTTTAGTTCCAAGGCTTTCCATAGAACTTCAACCAACATGACATTCTGATCCATTGTACCCAAGAAGTGGTCAAGGTTGATCAGTCAGCTTTCAACAGAAGAATTTGCTCCTGAGGGAATGGCAGCTATGATCGTATGGTATTTTTAGGAAAGTGATACACTGAGAAATAATATCACAATTATGTATTTATGAAGTGTTGGTTTCTACAAACTGGAGATTTGATGATGATTGCTAGAACAAATCATTGCATTTCTAGAAAAAAATTAAAAATGCACAGACACTGTCAACCAAATGGATTATGAAAAATCTCAATCCTGTTGTCATCTTAATGAATGCAGTAAAGAGTGTCATAAATGCCCTTACATCCTTGTCACATAGTGTGAATTACAAATAGAAAGACCAGAGAAATGGTAAACTGACTTCCTTTTCATGGAGTCTGATTTGTGAATCCTTTGTTCCTTTCTCACTTATTACAGACGCCTTTCATTAGTGAGCTCTCATATTCAGATAATCAGCCCCCAAATATTCATAATTATGTGAAGACAATACCATTGCCATTTTCACAGTCACATTATGATATTTTTAGTGAGTGGAATATAGTAATTATTTATTAAAAGTAACACATGAAAATATGAATAAAATATCTTTATGTACAAAGACGCATGGCATGATTTCTACCTAATATTTAATAAAACACTTGCAAATTGTCTCTGCATTAACATAGTACAAAACAATAAATACAAATATCAGGTCATATAAGAACACCAAGAAAATAGGGAAGTCTCCATGGATAGGAACTGTCGGCTCTGGAAACTTTAAACTCAAGGGAAGATCATGTCGTCATGAACCCACCTGCTTGGACTGTCAGGTTAACTGCTCACAAATGTCCTTCCTAAAACTCGATCTCCTAAGGATGTTCCTAAAAAATGTAGTAATGTGCTTTTTCACATCTCAAATGACAGGAGAGGCCCAGGCTTCTTTTAGATTCTAAGAAATTATTGCATGTCATCTGAACATCACTTTATTGGGACAGGCGACTGGCACAGACTGGAGAGCAGAACTGGAAGTCGGGACTGAGTCCATAAATCGGGTCTCCCTTCCTATCCCTGGAGCATAGAAGCTGAAGATTAAGCCTGTAGGGGGGGAAAAAAAGTTCAGATTCCAAGAAAGTGAAGAAGTAGAGATGCTGGAGGGGCCATTTCTTGTTCAGAAATGTTAGGAACTTGCTGAATTTTTTCCACCCAGTAGAATCACTTGACCATTTCACAAGCACTTCAAACTCAACATGTCCCAAAGGAAAACACACTACAGTGGCCCCACCCCCACCCCTATTCGTGGTTTTGTTTCTCCTGATTTCAGCTACTTGCAGTCAACCTTGGACTGGAAGCAGATGATCCCCCTTCTGACCTATTGATCAGAAGGTCAGTAGTAGCCCGAGGCTATGTCACGACACCTACCTCAGTCACCTTCATCTCATCAAGCAGGCATTTTATCACCTCACATCATCATAAGAAGGGTGAGGACAGTACAATAAGATATTTGGAGAGGGAGAAAAACCACATTCACATAACTTTTATTACAATTTATTTTTATAACTGTTTTATTTTGGTATTAGTTATTGTTGTTAATCTCTTACTGTGCCTTATTTGTAAATTAAACCTTATCATAGGTATGTATGTACAGGAAA
Organism: Neomonachus schauinslandi; assembly: GCF_002201575.2. Classification (NCBI taxonomy): domain Eukaryota; kingdom Metazoa; phylum Chordata; class Mammalia; order Carnivora; family Phocidae; genus Neomonachus; species Neomonachus schauinslandi. The sequence goes on along the minus strand of NC_058404.1, from coordinate 121,413,806 downwards.
AATCATAGTATGTACAGGGTTTAGTACTATCCATGGTTTTAGGCATCCACTGTGGGTCTTGGAACATGTGTACTGCCTGCCAAACCTGTTCCTTCTCACCGCACAATTCTAATCTTTGCTGTAACCTCCATGGTCCACCCAGGCGCTCATGCTGGAAATGTGGACATATCTATACTCCTAATCTTCCTCATTCCCCAATGCCCACATTCAATCAATCGTGACCTCTGGATGAGTTTACGTTCCAGACATTTCTCTATTCCATTCTGCCTCTTCATCACCATCCCTACTGTACCTGCAGAACTGGTGAAGAACGTGTGCTTTACTTAGGGAATATCGCAACAGTTTTTTTAACTTCTCTGCTTCCAGTCTTACTCCTCTTGAATTAATCTTTATTAAACACTCAGTGATGTGTCTTCAGCACAAATCTCATCATATTCCTCTTCTGATTAAAGTCCTTAACTCTACCCTATCATTAATGGAACACAGTTCAAAGTCTGTTGTTTGGGGTGATAACGTGAATAATGAAGACATTTATTGGCAACTTTTATGCTTTGCTGCTGTGTGCTTATCAGGGGAAAGCATGAACAGACAAATCTCTACTTCTCCTTCACAAGAAGGAGAGAAGGAGAGCCAGGGCTTTGTTTTATGACTTTGGAGTTTTCTTCTTTGCAGTGCAGAAACAACTTTCTCTGTTGACCCCACAAGGAGCAGGAGATGGAGGCTTCTGTGCCTAAGTGGAAAAGGGGAAGTGGCCTGACCTGACAGGGGTTAGATGTTGCCCTGCTGTTGATGGTAGGACTGGCGGTTCCCAAGAGTCTGGGTGGGGTGGGCCTGGTCCCAGGGGTGGAGACCTTCACCCTGCTCTTTTATGGCATGGTTGGTGGAGGCAGGGACTTTGGTAGGGATGGTTAGTCACACTTCTGCTTTGCGTGGGGTAAAGCTGGACCCTGGCTGCCATGGTGGGGAGTGGTTTAGAGATCAGGGAGTGGCCACAGGATCCATGTCAAGTTTAGTCTATGGAAAGGATCATAGAACAGAGTATTTCTGATGTCCTCCCAGAGTATCTGCAACTGACAAATGATCCAGTTTATGCTAGGGCATGGTGTAGCTCTAGAAGGAGCACAATGATCATGCAGAACAGACCCTCTCTCAAATTTGGAACTGATTTCCTGGATATTTTACATCAAAGGTTGCAGGACCGGTGTCTCCCAAAATGAGTAAATGTCTGCATGACATTAATGAAGGAGGAAAGAATCTCATTTTATTCTACTTAGAAAAAGTATTTTATTCTTGTTTTCTGCAGTTCTTGATGATTTACCGTGGAAAACAAGACCTCCCATGATCTTGTGCCCTCTACTGCTTCAGCCGCATTTTCTAGCCTTTCTGACATTGAACTGTATCCTCTAGGCCAGTGCATCTCAAACTATGAATGGTGAGGACTAGATTTTTTTTAAATTTCTAATCAGCTGCAAAATGATATTTAAAAAAATACAATAACATGAATAGAATGTTGCAACAATATCAGATTGCTATGATTTTTAAAGGCTTGTATTCAGTTTCTATACTTAATCTCACCATAGAACATTATTAACAGTTCACTGACTGAGCAGCAGATGTGCATAGCACAGCCCTAGGCCCACCAATTGTTTCTGATTTCTTTCATATACATGCAGTTTCTTATCTTACAAGTCTCAGTTCAAATGCCATCTTTTCTAAGCAAGTAGCCATTAAATTCAAGGTACCATGTCTAACTTTATATACCACTATTTTATTATTTACCATATTAAAGTAAAATTATCTTCCTTATGTGTATTTCTCTTCACTTCTATAAGCCCCCTGTGGACAGCAACATGTCATGTCCCTGTTTATACTTGGTCTCATACTTGGCAAAGAGCAGGATCTCTGTCACTTTTTGTTCAACTGACCCAGACTCTTTTGTAGGTGAGTTCCCAGGTGAAGTCAAGAGTTTGTAGCACAGACCATCTAGGTAAACACCTGGATTTATGTGAGTAGGCTAATGCTCATGATTAATACTATATTGATTATTTTTTTCAAGGATCAGCAAGTAATATGGGAACAAAGTGACATTTTCATCAGAGTATACTCCACGTTGATAATCTTTTTTCAAGAGATGGAATTTGCTTCATTAATGATTTTTCTTCATTAGTTGGAAGTTTCAATTTGAAAGTACCAATATCAGTATTTGCTTCCTTTCCAATGTTATAATCTCTCTAAACTTAGTGTATTGTCTTCAATAATGATAATGCATGACTTTATGGTTACTGAATGTTTCACAACCTTAAAATTTTATAAATTTGTGATGTTTGTAAAGAATAAATGATCATTTTTATAATAAAGTATCATAATAGATTCTTTAACACTGACAACACTTTATAAGCAAAGAAGCAAAATGGTCTTAAAAGAAAAGATCTTCCTGTCGTAAGTTTTACAGATGTGGGGCCCAGTGCAAAGCATTATTAAGAATTTAGTTTAGGGCCATAACAAGGATGAGAAAATAGATCTCTTCCATGATGTTTTCTTTTTTTAGCCCCTGCTATTTTTTCTTAAAATGTAAGAAAAATAATTGAAAAACATGTTAAACTCTTCTGGAAGTTCACAAAAATGCTTTTAAGTTATCATGGCACCATTGAGAAATGACAGAAGTTGAGTGAATTGTATCTGGGAGAAAACTGAAAATGGGTAACGTTCCATACTTCTGAGGGTCTGTGGAATGAGATTTTCATATAAGCCACTGGTCTATCCAGACTATTGGTTCTTGATCTGAAACTCCCTTTGCTTTTTTTTTTTTTTTTAAGATTTTATTTAATTATTTCAGAGAGAGAGAGAAAGGAAAAGAGAGAGAGAGAAAGCACAAGCAGGGTGGAGCAAAAGAGGGAGCAGCAGGCTCCCCGCAGAGCAGGGAGGCCGATGCAGGACTCGATGCGGGACTTGAGCCCAGGACCCTGGGATCATGACCTGAGCTGAAGGCAGATGCTTAACCGACTGAGCCACCCAAGCACCCCCTCCTTTTGCTTCTTAAACTGTCAGGAGTCTTCGAACAGAATGGAGAGAGAGCCTGCTGGTGAGGGAGCAAGCAGGTTACAGTAGCTCTCTCCTTTCCTATAGCACAGAATTGGTTGTGGACCAATCAAATGCTTTCTGTTCAGTTTTAAAATTGTCCCCTCCCCCATTTAACATATACCTTGGACATGTTTGCATGTAATTAAAAATTGTCTTGAGAATTACTTTTGCTAAGTTATATAATGTCAGTGATAGGATGAAGCATAATTTACTTGAAATTTCCATACCATTAGACATGTAAATTGTTTCTAAATGTTCGCTACTATTCTTTGTATATTAACGTTTAATCACACTTCAAATAATGTCCTTATGAAAGTTTCCTAAAAGTGAAGTTACTAGGTGACAAATGTGAATATTTTAAGTCCTTTGGTGAAAATACCACCAAACTGTTCTTCAGAAAGATTAATCTAATTTATACTTTAAAATGCAGCATATGATATTATTTGCTTCACCAGTATGACTTTTAAAAATTAGGAAAAAAAAGTTTAAGTAAATTGAAGGTTATAATTTTTTTGGTCTTAATTCACATTTTTTTATTATTATAGTAACTCTTCTGTAATTTTATATTACCATTTCTATTTCCTCCTCTATGAATTGCCTGTTCTTGGCCTTTGTTCATTTTTCTGCTTCCTAATATGTATAAATGTCTTTGGTATATTTAAGATATTAGTTAAGTGGTCTCATATTTATGCCAAACATTTTCTCAATTTGTTTTTTGTTTCATAATTTTCTTTATGATAATTTTTTTTTATATTTGGACATTTTAAGTCATGACATAATAGAGTTCCTATCTTTTCCATTGGATTTCCTTACATTGTTTACATTTTAAAAAATTTTTAATCAGTTACTTAATAAAACATACATGTTTTTCTTTTTCTTTCTCTTTTTCTGTACTTAGTTCTTTATATATCTTTTCCATATAGACATTATTAGCTAATGTCCCCACCTCCACACTCATTATGGACCAATTTGTTCATTTATTGGCATCAATAAAAAAAAAAAAGTACTTTGCCTGCTCCACACTTTTGCACACTTTTGCTGTCTTTGTGACAGCAAATCAATTCCTTTAGCTATGTTATCCTTACCACTCCTTGTCATAAGAGAATTAATCTCAGAAGAAAATAACAGCACATTTGCATGATAAATGAGCCACAAATATACATAGAAATGCATATCACTAATATATTTCTAATCTTTGATTCTGGTGGCCTTCAAAACTTAACATGAATTATTTTTACGTTAATAGCTATTTTGAAGGTGGTACCAGCTAATAGTTGGGACCAAAGTGAATTATACAGGGAAAGTTTCAGCTAAAATAATCCTTTTCTTATTCTTAAAAATTATGATCCCTAAATGGAGCAATGCATCTGCAGTGAAAAGATAATATTTTTTGAAACCCTTATCAGTCTTCCTCTTGTTGGTATAAAAGTCTCAGAGATTTTAGAATCTGTTCGAATTGATGCATCAGTATCAATCATGTTCACATAACTTTTAATTTTTTTCTCTAATTATTATCTTATTTCTTATATGTGATTTCATGTTTCCACTAGGCAAAGCTTTGCAGAGGGCAAAGATCATAGATTATAAGTATTTTGGAAGTCTTGTCTGCCCTGCCAAATCACATTAAATATAATGCTCTGCACAAAATAGAGGATCAATATATGAAGCACCGAGCATTAAACTATTCTGGAATTGGATTTTGAGATGAAAATTTTTAACGCTGTGAACTTCCGTATTAGTGTTTGCGGTTGCATACAGATCCAGACTTCTCAACTTCTATTCCCAAATCTTCTAGATCTGATGACTATATTCCTATTTATTCTGAATTTCTGAGTTGATATCTGATTTCTCATTAATAACCTAGAAAGTCTACTCATTGGTTACTACATTCAAAGTATAATGATTGCCAAGAGAAATACACTGAAAATATACTGAAAAAAAGTATCTTGTTATGTAATTCCAAAATTACACAGAAGAGCAACAAAAGCTACTTATTTGTGCAAATGAAAAGACATGAAATTAAAGGCTAGGCATATTTTTTAAAGTACAAAAAATGGAAAGGAATGGGAAGTGGACAGTAATTATCTCTGTATAGTTTTTCTTTCTGACTGAAAAGAAGACTTTGTCTTCCTCCAAATTGGATGATTAGTCACTAAGAGTTAGGCATTTTGATAATTTAGAAAGCACCTTTTTACTAGCCACAAGGTTGCCAAGAAACCATAGTGGGTATGCAAGAAAGCTTTCCATGTCCTAGGTAGGTTTGGACCACTTGTCTCAGCAAACTTCTTAAATTTCTCAACTTCTCAAACTTTGCATCTAAAAGTGTCCATAGCAAAAGGATAGGCAGACTCTCAGATTCCTCTCATTCTAATCCACCCTAAAGGCTAGAAAGGGATAGGATTGTGATCCTGGTGCTCACGTCTGGATGCCCCTGCTCTGTCTCCATCTCCTGCTACTGGCCAGAGAAGCATGGCAGGCATCGTTTACTCAACAAGCACTCTCTACGCATCTGTAACAGCACTGTATTAGAGGTTGGGTAGTAGGCATAGGGAGTGGACGAAACAATAATGTTCCTCCCTCTGGACACTACTCAGAGTGCCTACCAGTGTGGTTAGGTCAATTCTGGGCACATACATATTGATTTGGTTTTTTGCTTTTTTTTACTCTTAGTTGCCAAAGGGTAAATTCTTCTGCAAGTTCTAAAAAGCATCGAACACTAATTGTGAGGGCACTTAATCAATGCTTCTTGTGAAAACTAAATTAAAATCAGAAGAAGACCTTACCCAATTCTAGGAAAGCAAAAGACAATCCCATGCTAAACCGAGAGGGTTAATTCCACAATGCAAGAACCTGGCTTGAGCTGTTTTACTGAAATAAAAAAACATATCTGCATTGCACTGACTCCTGGTCAAAGCGGAAGACGTGCAGAATAACGGTGTTGCTCGTAACCATAGTTTTGGGAGATTTCAATTATTTATTGATTCACAATTGCTGTAATGACATTGTTCATTTGCATCTGTTCTCATAGAGACATTGGCCGGCTCTGTCCCTCAACTAGTTATACAGCAACATTATGCTCCTGTGACCTGCTGGGCATAAGAAACCCCAGCTGAGACTTCCTTTTTGGATCACCTTGTTTGAGGTGCTTTGTGTACACATCCACGGTTCCTGCATCCACAGAGAAAGTATATCCTGGTATAGTCTTTACAGAGGGAGGACAGATGGACCTCCTGCCCGCCTCCTCGGAACCCCTTGCCCTGAACCTGCCTTTGGCTGTGATGCCTATCCTTACTTCAGTGCAGCTGCTGTATCATATCTTTTTCCTGCAATGAACTGAAAATTTGCAAGCATTGTCGTTCTGGGTCCTCCGTTAGCAATAGAACCAACCCTGTCTAACCGCCACTGTTAGTGTGTATATACTGACTATAAAGGCAAACTGCATTTATATGAAAGCATTACCAACAGGCAGAGTAAACTGTGTCATTTCTGAGGTAGGCAAGGCAACTGGAAGAATCTTCTACAGCCTCCAATATACGCATTTCTCTGGCAAGTCTTCTTAGAGTTTGTTGTTAGACAAATGGACAATGGTTTCCCTGACACAAACCATTAACTTTCCAGCTTATAAAAGTCTTTTGAAATAATCTAAGCTGCAGCCCTCTAACAAAGCAGGTACTAATGAGCATCTCAGTGAATGAAATTAAAAAAAAAAACAACTTACATATTTATTGCCCAGGTGTGGGGAGGATTCATCAAGCTGTCAGTTCTTGGATTTTCCTTGTGCAGAGTGCTCACCTACAAACAGAAGATATATTTTGATCTATAAGCTCGGAGGGTGAATAAGGGTGAAAATAAAGTTTCTTGGCTTGTTTTTTATTTTTCCAGGGAAGTCCAATTTCCCTGCAAGAATGTCATGAGAGCCACACCCTGTCTCTTGGTATTGCCTGGAAATTGTTCAGCAAGGTTTATGAGCTTTTTTCCACCATCATCTGTTTTCACCCTAAAGGAGCAATGCTGACTAACTCCCTGGGAGTGGGGTGTGTGTGTGTGTGTGTGTGTGTGTGTGTGTGTGTGTGTGTGTGTGTGTGTGAGTTAACAAGAGAGGCACCCTAGGGAATGAGGTATAGATTTTTGCTTTTTCCCAGAACCTAAGCAAAACTATGTTATATGTTTAAACTGCCATTTTATCAGGAAGCCATCCTAAGGTACTCTGTTTAAATAATTGAGTGAGAGCTTTGTGAAAATGAATTTAGAGGCCAAGATGAACCTTTTGGTGATATACAGAGCAGCACAAGGGGTATTACTCAAAATAACATGTTATTCCATCTGCCAATATAAATATTGCCCTAGGCTGATGGGAAGCTGAAGATCCCAAGTGTTTTTATAAGCCCCTGAATCCATGATCAACACATTTCACACTACGTGTGTCTTTCAGATAGATTCAAATATCAACATCAGTCACACTATCCTAAAGCAGTATGGGGCAAAGTTTCTGGCTTTGAGAATAAATGTCACTGTTCTGCCCCAGGTTTTATCTGTCATTTAGAAACCTGTTTCTGGGAACTCTGTTGATGTCACCTGTCACCAGCACTATCATGGTGATAATAAATAGTGCCAGAGACCAATGAGGAGAACAAACCTGGGACATCCTTAAGAACCCCTTAGTGCTGTGCTCTGAGAGATGCCAGGCGTAGAGCGACAGTCCTCCCAGCCGCCTTCCAGAACAACTTTTTGCTCACTATCATTATTTTGCAGAAAGCACAGCACTTCCTGGAATCCACAGCTATGAAGTACAGGAATAAGAAGTGAAAAAAATAGACACTTATTGAACCCCTACTGTTTGTCAGAGTCCTCTAAAACAAATCATACGAAAATCATTCTGATTCTTAATATCTCCTTCCAAGTGCTGTCTAATTGGGAATAGAAAATATGAGAAAGATTCAATCACAATATGAATCCAATAAGTTATAATAATGATGTCTATATTAAAAGCAAATGAAACTCATACCTAGATAAAAAACAACTGGAAAGAAATACACCAATGCCAACAGTGATGGCATTGTGTTGGATTTCATGAGTAATTTTTAATTCTTTTTTATGCTCTAGTTTTCCCTATTCTTTATTACGCATAATGTGGTCTAATATTAAAATGGCAGTATAAGTTATGAAGAGATATTACAAGACAGTGATACATGTTGATTTGCCAAATGAAAAAATAAGTTCAGAAAAGGGAAAGACCACGTACACCGAAGACAGTCAGGGAAGCTTTGGTGGAAATGTACGGAATGGCCAAACACTGAAGGGCTGAGAAGACAGAAGCTGATCTGTGTATGACTTTCTAAATCTTTTGATCTTTTTGCTCGTCTTCACACTTCACATTTCTTTTGTTATTTGTAGAAATAAAGAAGCAAAAAAAGGTGACTGTACATTTAATAATTACCATAACATGCTAATTAGCATTAGCATACTAATAATATACTAATAATGTATAATTACCATAATGGTGAAGTGGTGGAGTGGAAAGAGAGACAAAAGGGACCAAGGCACCATCTCTTCCTTCAAAAGAGCTTGAGTTCAGCAAGGAAGACAGGGGTCAGAGATGAATGGTGTCTGGAGAATATGAGTTAGTAAGTGGTTCACAGACTGAACAAGGGAAAAGGCCTTTGTAGACATGCTAAAGTGTTTGAACTTCACCTTAGGTAATACAAACTTACCAGTTTTCTAAACAGAGGAATATTATAATGAATTCGGATCTGCTTTTTCTTCTTCCAAATGGTTCAAAATCAAGTAGTGCTTTAAAACTAAATTCAAAGATACTATGCTTTGTTTCTTCTGTGAAGTTATGTATTCTTTAATTAATTTAAGCAATTTTTCTTCATAATTCTTATAGTCTTTGATATTAAAAATAAGACAACATATATTCACTTTCTGAGCTGTGCATTGAGTGGGAATCATGTTTAAAATGCATCATTGTCACATACATGTTTTGCAGTCAATCATGGTGATGTTTAACTGAGCAAGATTTCTTACTAAAGTTGAATGGGATCTTGCATGTTCTCATAAAGGACTCCTCGATCTACCATGTTTGGTGCTTATTTGTTTCTTTTTTTTTTTTTTTTTTAAGATTTTTATTTATTTATTGAGAGAGAGAGAATGACAGAGAGACAGCATGAGAGGGTGGAGGGTCAGAGGGAGAAGCAGACTCCCTGCTGAGCAGGGAGCCCGATGCGGGACTCAATCCTGGGACTCCAGGATCATGACCTGAGCCGAAGGCAGTTGCTTAACTAACTGAGCCACCCAGGCGCCCGCTTATTTGTTTCTGAAAGCAGATTCCTATTGTACTCTAGCAACCTTTTTCCTTCACATTAAAGAAAACTCCTAATTTAAATAATCAAATTTTAAACATTTATGGGTTACATTTTCAGCAGAAGAACCCGCTTGAGAGAGAACATACTTGAAGAAAGCAAGGAATGTGCATGGATAAATACCATGGCCTAATCAGAGGAAACTTTGGAGTAAGGAACTATCTTATTAGGAGAAAATGATCAGAACAAAAACCATGGCTCTTGGAGGCTTCTGGAAACCCAGACACTTTAGCATCCACTGGCATTTCCCCTAAAGGTGGGTTGCTGCAGAGCTCTGTTTCCTTGGAAACATGATTTATTGACCTCCAAAATGGCACAATTTATTCTGAGATACAATACCAGAGCTTATAAATTAAAGTACTGACTAATCCAATGAGTTCTTATGGCCACTGAATCTCAAATTTCATTTTGTTACCACTTAGGCACATTAACACTGCATTTCTTAGGCCATAGCAAATAACATAAAATGTAACAATCATCAATTCTGAGTGGTAGGTAGTCAGATATTTGTTCTATCAGATTCTTTTCTGTATTTCTAAAAATTGTTATATAGGAGATAGTGGAAAATTGAGCTAAGCCTGTGTTTTTATATCAAACTTACTCATTTCAGATTTTATTCTTGTTATATTTTAGGGAAAATGTCATGGTTGTGCAAAAGATGTTTAGGTAAAATAACTATAACAATGTAACTTCTGTTGAGTGTAGTGAGCATAGTTTTATTTAAAAAAGCATATTTGAATACATTTAAAAGGAAGCGAGAGAGATTTGTTGATGAGTGTTTCAGGAAACAGACTTTAGTAAAAATTGTAGTATAAACAACATTTGGAGATCATTATGTTTTAGCTTATTAATTCTAGACTATTGAAACTACTCTGAATGAGCAATTGCAGTTTTGCCCTATCACCAAATATCTTCCATAGTAATCAGCTAGGTTGACCATTGAGAGATTATCTCATTAAAAGAGGTATAATTCCTAAGTTGAGGTTGGCAGAAATAAAAAGACCAGGGAATAGATTTTATTATTTTCATATGATATTTCCTCCTTAGCCCTGTGACCTGAAAATGTACTTATGATGAAAAGGAATCTTAGAGAATTAAGGGTCTTCTTAACTATCCCCCATAGTCTACTTCACTTGTTACCGCAGTGACTATGGGAGTGGGAGAAACCAGTTTATGTAGAATTTTCCCTGGGCCTTAAAGAAGACTCAGATATTAAATTTGCAACCAGGAAACAAGGTTCTCTGGAAATTTCCTACCCCCAAGTGTCAAATCGGGTGTCAGTTGTCATTTCCCTGGTAGAAATGGGGAGTAGGGCAGATGGTCCTAATCCCAGCCCTCTCCTCACAAGGATAACCAGGGGCTCCTACACGGACCCAGGGGCTCCCATAGCTCAGAGAGCCTGGGGGCTGCAGAGTGTTTTGTTAAATCCTCACCAGAGTAAGGAGAACGCATGAAATTATTGTGATGCTGACTTGCAAGCCACAGGCAGATTCTGAGAACTTTTCTTGGCAAATCGTGTGGTCACCTTCAGGATCCTTACTTAAGACTAGTTCACATATAAGCTGCTCCTCCCTGACCCGGTAAAATAGGCTTGGCAATTTAGTCAAGACTGGTGAATAGTCGGGGGAAACCTGTAAGTGGTTTACAATTATCCTATGAATGAATTTTACTCCTTTGCCCATTCAGATAGTTACCTCCAAGAGAACTGTGTGGGAATAAAGGGAATGTGGAAGAGTGGAAGAGACACAAGAATGAAGAAGGTCTCTGGTAAGGGAAAATTACTCTCCCGAGGGGCCTGGGCACGTCTCTGCAGATTCTGGGTACCCTCAGTTTTCAAGGCTTCTGCCTGCATGTTGTAGTTTGTTCTCGTTAGAATTTCCCACCTGAAGTTGGGACCACATTCAGCCTTTGATATCTTGCTCTTGAATTGGGACAATACTGATTGCTTTTTGTTTGACAAAATTGTTTTTTGCTACATATGTACAGCGGAGCTTATTATTCAATTGCTCTCACCTGACATACCATCTGTATTCTGTGACTATTTTGTATAGGTAAAATGGGGGACTGAATATTGTAAATGCTCCCATGTAACATGGTATTTAAATTAGATCCACATGGATTGTTTTCTAGAGCGAATAATTATTTTTTATATATCTGTTTTGTAATATTGAGGTTTTAAATCTTTGGTCTACTCAAAAGAAGAAAAAAAAATCTGTGCTTTTTCATTTTTAAAAGGTACCTGGCATCTCATTTTTCATTACTCTTGATGCAGATATAATTCATACAAATCACACCTATATTTTGAAAAACTTACACATTTCAAATCCAATTTAAAAACATAAGAAATTGGAAAAAAAATGTAAATTTTATCAACAAGAGATTGTGTTTTCTCCTCATTGGGAAGCTCAATTAAAATTATATGAAATGATACAAAGTAGGATTTACATTTTACCTGATGAATCCTGGTTCCAGTTGACTATAGATAGCTGTTACCAAAATGAAACAAAGCAACAGCAATAATAAAAACCATGTAGTACATTTAATGTTCTTTCTGCTACTACCGCAGAGTAGAACATGTCTTGAGTTACCACCCCTTCTTTGGAACATATTCATATTATAAAAAGCAACCTCTAGAAGTACAATAGTCTAATGATCTTACCAAAAAACAATATTTCTAGGACTCATCTTCTCCGTATAGGAGAATTTTGCATTGTGGGGGAGTTACTAATTGTCTATTTCTAAAGAAATTATGCTTTTTGGTTGTGTTTCACCTGGACAAAATCCAAGTTAGAATTTGAAATAACCATTTTCAGCTAATCCACAATCTGGGAGCTTACCTGACTCGTGAGAAATTGTCTTAACAGTGAGAAGCTTCACACTCTCTTTATCGGACTGAGGTCTATTTGGAACAGAAAACATAAGTCAACACCACCGTAATTAGCATTGTCTGTCTGTGAAAAAAATTATACATGGTATAAACAGAAGATACTCCAGCATATATATATTTTTATGTGTTTCTATGGCAAAACCTGTGTCTTTTTACGTGCAGACATATATATACTTTTATAGCACTTTCTACTTCTAGAATCCAGCCAATAAGTTCCTGTCACACTGTTAAGCAATGATAGATAAATCAAACACAAAAACGGGTCATGTGAAACACTGCTCACAAGGTCCATGTCGCACAGGTCTCCAGTCCTGAATTATGAAAGGGAAGACAGAGGGATGTTTCCAAGCCTTCAGGGCTAATGCTGAGTTCTGGGGATATCCCTTTTCATGAGGGCCTAGATACTGCAGTAAAGTGTCTGAGCTGTCCATTCGAACCAGGAATTCCCACCTATCCTTTCTCAGATTCTAAACAGTTTCAAATCCAGATTACTTCACTTGGACATCTCAAGAGACACTATTTCTAACAAAGAAGGATAGATGACCTAAGGATATTATTTTTAAAGTCCACTATCTGATGAACATACAAAACCAGCTACATAAAGGCAGGCTGCAAATTCGGGCCAACAAAGAAGTCTTAACTACAAAACTTGTTTTTGACATTAAAACAATTGTTTATAGAACCTTGATTGTAACAGCTGGCTGGATTGGTAACAACTACTTTTTTGTTTTAATAAAGTCAAAATAGAATAAACCATCTACTGCTAAGATAAAGCCACCTTAGAGCTGTCTCAAGATGCAGGCAAGATATTCCCTGTGATAAACATACTGAAAATTTCACTGGGAAAACTATTTTAAAACACTAGGTATGTTTTCTATGAGATTTTTCCTTATAGTTATTTATATTCATTCTTCTGTCTTTGCATTTCATCTTTATTCTTATTTTTATTTATTTATTTTAGAGAAAGAGAGAGAGAGAGCACAAGTGAGGGTAGGGGAAGAGGAAGAGGGGGAGAGAGAATCCCAAGCAGACTCCCTGTTGAGCGTGGAGCCCACGGGGCTTGATCTCTCGACCCTGACACCATGACCTGAACTGAGGTCAAGAGTTGGACGCTTAACTGACAGCCACTGAGGCACCCCTGCATTTCACCTTTTGATTTCCCATTTTACTACCTTATCTAAGCTTAAGAATAATCCTCCTTTTTAGTTGTTGGAATTCCTCTGTTGATTCAGAGAGAGTACTGACAAACAGCCAAACCCTGCTTCTTGTGCTTTTTACACAAATTCTTCAAAAAAACAAACCCAAAAAAGTGTAAGTAGAAGATTAATTTTTTTTCCCTATATAAATGGGGGTCAGAGCTTCTGGGGAAAAAAAAAAATGATGAGGCTACTTACTGGTCATTTCCATTTTCCGGTGTGCCTAGGGGAGGAGAGAATAGTTATTAAAGCTGTGAGAAGCCTGGTTAAAAAAACAAACAAACAAAAACAACCCCAAGACCCCTACTACTTTCTGTGCAGAGATGTTTATAAAGCCATTTTGTAACTTTTTTATCTCCCCTGCAGCCCCACTGGCCTTTTTATCAGATATGGTTCCTATTATTCCTCAGGTATGACTGATACATTCATGGGATAGTCCTAAGTAGGCCAACTCCACTGAATTTAGTTCTGGACTAATTTTAATCTTATAGTTTCATATCGCTATGTGAAACTACTATCCATTATCACACATCCCACAGACACCAGAAAATGTCTTAGCTTATTTCAGTATCTCTGAAAAAAATTTTCCTCAAAGTATCGAATTACCTTTTTATACCAGAGAATTGAATTTTTGGCTCTCCTTTATACACTGCTCTTTCTGGAGACACAAATCGCTGTATTTGTGGTGAACAACAATGTAGACGTTATTTCTAATTGCATCTGGAGCCCACTGATTCGGCCTCTCAAAAGTGCTCTGCAAAATGTCACTGAGGCTACTAACTGTAACTAATGTTTTGTTCGTTTTGCTGGGCTGCTCCACCAGGGTCTGGTAGAAGACATTTGGGGTGTAGAGTGAGAATTCAGAATGATTCATTTCGCACAAACCCTTGGACATTAGGGAGGATATGTTGGTGGTCAAACCTTGCATCATTAATCTGTGGCACATCAGGCAAACTAATGTAATTGCTTGGGGTCCCCCTGTTTTGTTCCCAATTTTGCTGTGGTGTTCTTCCATCGTTACTCAACTTTTGTCTCTTGGATTTCCTTTCACCTCTAATGTAGCCCTTGTCATTGGGGTGTGCCCTTGAAATATAATTCCCTGGCGGTGATCATCATTGTTTTATAAAGAGTTTGATTTCCACTAATATTTTGGCTACTTCTATTTCTGTCACCTTGGCAAAGATATGCCATCATGACTCTTAATCCCTAGGACTTAACTCATGGCACCATATGTTGTTCACCAACTCGATCTAACTTTGTCTTCCCAACATCAGTAGGATTTTAGCAGCATTTTTTATTCCTATTTTAAGTGTTATGTATGATATCACTTGTGATGCTCATAACCCTGTTTCAGAATGAGTTGATACTTCTTTGCGTGCCTGTTCTAATATTTTTCCTTAGAATACTGCAATATGGGTTCATTAGCAAAGAGATGCATACCAACAGACTATCTTCTACATATATGCTGTTCTTCTTTGGGTTAAAGCTCAGACCACTGTCAACATTATCTAGGTAAGCTTAATTTCATACCACAATCTCTGATTCATATTATCTTCCACAAAGCAGAGAGGGTTTACAAGTTTTCTGAACTTGATTAAGTCTCACCCACATACTTGAAGAGAGATTAACTGTGGGTGTCTAATGGTGCTAATTTAAAAACAATTCTGTAAAATTCTGTTTGGAAAGCAAAGTTAACAATAACCAAATAGATTTGGATAATTGTATAATTGCTGAACTTTGTTATAAAGTATTATATGCCTCCACAATAACTCTCCATAGTGGTAGGGATTTTATATATTTTTCCCTGAATGATCCAATTCATTCAATTCATCTTCTTTAATAGAAAATGTCAACTTTTCAAATAACTTATTTGCAAATGTTCTTATGCAAAGCAGTCTTTCAGTACAGGATATTTTTAAAAATGGATTTAGCACATTAATTTTTTTTACCTATCCTACATATTCAACACCCACAGGCTTCACCTTGGAATGGTCGATTTCCCATAAAAGATAGGATTGGTGGTTTAGAGACTTAGAGAAATTAAACTGATTTATAAAATTGCTATTTCCCCTCTGGAAATTGACTAAGGAAACATATTTCAGACATTATTAAGAAGTTTATTCACTAACTCCCAAAGGGAAAGGCATTTATTTGTTTTCTGCTTATTTTCCAATAAGAGCTAAAATGAACACTACTGGTTTTTTGTGTAACTTTGTCTTGTACTGTCACGCTCCTGTCCTGAACTTTGTGCCGTGCATGGTCAGGGATTGGCCATAGGAACAGCATCCCTTGGTATCCTGGGGGCACACTGTTCATGGGGTAAAGAAGAGTGTGGCTTGCATATCTTCTAAAATTAATCAATTTTGGGGCACCTGGGTGGTGCAGTCTGTTAGGCATCTGACTCTTGGTTTCGGCTCAAGTAGTGACCTTAGGGTCGTGAGAACGAGCCTTATGACAGGCTCTGCACTCAGCGCAGAGTCTGCTTGAGATTCTCTCTCTCTCTGCCCCTCCTGCTCATGCTCTCCCTCTCTCTCTCAAATAAATAAATATATATATAAAAAATAAAGATAAAAATAATCAGTTTTTACTTCTTAACAGGAGATGAGACTTAGGTGGTATTCTTGTTAGTGAAATATTTAGAATTGAAGTGAAGAAAAGGAAGGTTCTATTTTATGGGAAATTTAAAAATTTATTTTGACAAGCATCTAGTAAGGTTCTGCTATATATTATGCACAATGCAATGTGAACACTATGTGGTTTGTGACTTGGAGGGCTTGCCTGATGTTATGGACTGTTTCTGTCCTCCTAAAATTCATCTGTTAAATCTTAATGCCCAATGGGATGATATTAGGAGATGGAACATTTGGAAGGGCATTAAGTCATGGGGGTGGAGTCCTCACGAATGGGATTCATGCCCTTATAAAAGGGACCCCAGGGAGCTCTCCTGTCCCCTCTGCCACGTGGAGACACGGCGAGAGCGTGGCTGTGTAGAAAGCAGGAAGAGTGCCCTCGTCCGACATCAGACGTGAGGACGCCTTGATTGGACTTCTCAGCCTCCAGAACCATGAGAAATGTTTGTCGTTGAAGCCACCCTGCCCAAGGAATTTTTTGTGATAGCAACCCCAATAGAACTAAGACCCATCTTGCAGGGGTAGCGGGCACTAGAGAAGTAACTCTACGATCATGTGATGAATAATATCACAAAATTCTGTGCAATTAGAAGAAAACACTCTATTCTTCTTAAGGAGATGGTGTGTTATAGAGAGATACTCTCAGTTGCTGTGTGAGCTAGATCTTTCATGGATAGATTGGAGATTGGTTATGTTATAAAAGTTAAGTGGTGAGCAAGATGTTCTAGGCGAGGGAATAGCACGGATGAAGGCATGGGGACGTGACACTACATTACACAGCAAGGGCTCGGGTTTGGAATAGAAAGATAGGTCAATGTTTAAGACAAGAGAGGGGAATGCCAAGCCATGGGAACTGAAGGTGCTTCGAGAGAAGCTCAAGTATCTGGGATGGATAGTCAAAAGACTGAATGAAGACTTTAGGAAATCTGAATAAGGTAGGGATTTAGCTAATAACAATGCATCAATATGGTTAATTAATTGTGACAGATATAGCAATACTACTGTAAGATATTAATAATAAGGGAAACAGGGTGGTGTATGGGAACTCTCTAACTATCCCTGTCACTTTTCTATAAATCTCAGTCTATTTTAAAATAAAAAAAAATTTATTTAAAAAAGAATAAAAATATAATGCCATTATGGAAACCATAAATATTTAAGAAGAGGGAGAAGATGAAACCGCAAAGAGAGAGAAAAAAAAAAGAAAAACAGAGTGAGGATGTAAAAGAGAGCAGTGTGATTAATTAATTAAGTAGTTAAATAATTAATTAATTTTAGTTTCAGGGGTAGAATTTAGAGATTCATCACTTCCATACATCATCTGATGCTCAGCACCAGCATGCCCTCCTTCATCCCTGTCACCCATTTCACCCATCCCCGCCCCCAGCATCTCTCAGTTTGTTCTCTGTAGTTGAGAGCAGCGGTGCTATTTTAAAGAAAAGAGGAAAGACTTTAAACGTCACTGGAGAGATTAAGGAGGATAAGAAAGAACTGTCAAGCTAAAAGCCCATTAAAAATCGCAATCATGTTCAATCCTGAGGAGCTGAATCAATTAGCAGAACACACAGCCACGGAAGACACCTTCCTTGGAAGGAAGCTGTGCCTCCAAGGAGGGCCGAAGTCATAGAACGCTCTCCCTGAGGTTGTGGGCCCCTCAGCTAAATTCTTAGCAATGCTTACCTCTATTCTCTGTCACATGCAAGTGGAAAAATTCTTCACTACAGTTAAGGTGTGTCGTTTTATGCCTCCGTCATACCATAATCCCCTGGCCACTCACAAAACGGGGGTTATTTCATGAAAAAGAATCTGTCCATATTTGATAATATCTGCCACTAGCAGGTAATCCTCACCCCTTAAATTCATCAGCATTCAGTGGGTTTCTCTGCCCCTTCTCCTCTATTTCTGTGATCAAGCAATAGGGCATTTTATTTCTTTCTGTAATCCTCCTCTCCCCTTGAGTTTAAATTCGAGTTTAGATTGAACATATATTCACCTTTCAGAAAACAAAATGAAACAAAACCCTGTTACCTACCTGGGTCTGTCTTCCAGCACATTCGATACAAACCCACAAGAACAAATGCAGAAAGTGTCACTACGATCAAAGCAATCACCACTGGCAAAATAATACCTAAAAAGTATTGAAGACGTCAATTAGAGTGGCTATTGAATTTAACCGTAAAGAATTTACAGAGCAAAGGCACGCATGCATCCTCCCTTCTTCAAACATCACTCTATTAAACATACTATATTTTCAGCAAAGAAGATTTATCTGATTCAGAGGTTTTACTCTAGTTGTCATTTCTGACGGATCCACTTGATGTCAGTCTTGCAGCCTTTTGAAATAAAGTTCCAAACGTAAGGGAGCTGGTTTTCTCACCTTCTTAGAGACTGGAAAAGTGGGGAGATGGAAGACTGGAGAAGCAGAAGATGTCCTCTAGACTATGGTCAGACCCACATTCACACATTATATCCTTAATACTTCATAAAAAGGTTACTGGAATATCTATCTATCTATCATCTATCTATCTATCTATCTATCTATCTATCTACCTACCATCTATCATCTATCTATCTATCCCATACTAGAACTGCTCTAGTCATAATGTTGGCTTCCTAAAAAACTCAGAAATTCTCAATTTCTAAGGAAATGAATGGATTTTTTCTATTCAGTCATAGAATACACATATATGGTATATGATATATATGTTTTTGCTAAAATGAAGCATTTCTTTCAAGGCCATTTTTAACATAAGTTAAAGTTCTGTGAAGGTGAATAATTTGTTTTTAAGGAGCTCTCTGCCTGTGCACTTATGGTTTATCTTTCCATAATAATATCTTAAAACTAGAAAAGGTATAAAATAGCATAAGTGGACATAAATGGATATCAGAGTGGATATGATTTCTAAAAATGAGCACACGGTTCAAGAAAGATGTACGTGTGTTCATGCACATACATTTAAGGGAGTGGAGTTGTGACAGTAAATCGGGGTGAGTTTTTATTCAGAGGAGGGTCTTGCTGTTTGGTTTGGTTTTTAGCATCTGTCTTCTATTGTTACAATCACTGCCCAGGTTAAAACAACAGTGATGAAAAGACGAAGCTGTCATAGCCGTACAACCAGAGATGTAGAGGCCATCGTTATTATTTAGCGCTGTCTTCTCATCTGCTTGCATATGTCCTCCTTGTATTTATCCAATTTTCTATAGGATGGTTTATACTTCCAAAGTTATAGTTAAATATTTGTTTCATATTAGACCTTGAGCGAGATGATGAATGTCTCCCAAAATGAAGATGCCATGAATTAACAGGTCAATAAATGCAATGTTGACTTGTTGAATGGAATGCTTTTACCTAAACCTAGATAATCTTTTATCATTGACTTCATATACATTCATCTTATTCTTAATTTCTAGGAAAATGAGTGGATTTTTTTCTATTCAGTCCTGGAACATACATATATGTTACATGATATATATATGTTTTTGCTAAAATGGAGTATTTCTTTAAAGGCCATTTTTAACATAAGGTAAAGTTCTGTGAAGGTGAACAATTCATTTTTATGGAGCTCTCTGCCTATGCCCTTTGGCTTATCTGGGACTAGTCTCATCAATTCACCTTGACCCTTGGTGGTAATTGCTTAGGGCTAGGGTAAGAAAAAAATCCCAAAGGTGTGCTCATTAAAACTAGATGCAATAGTAGGAAATTCTCAAAGCAGACGATAGGTAGGATTATAATGAAACTGCAGGTTTAGTAAAGTTGATAAAAGGCTGTCAATAATCGAATCCTCTCTGTTATTAGCCACATTCAAACATTTTGCGTATTTGTTGCCACGAATGAAGATACATCTGTTACTCACTGGAGTAAGAGGGGCTGGCTGAAGAAGAGCTTGCATTTTTTGCGTCCTCAGTACCTATTATTTTAAGAAAGAAAAACAGTAAGTCACCTTTGGTTAATGTATGGCAATCCTCACAATCCTCTCCCCCACCCCCATTTAAGTAAGCCTCTGTCATCTCTAGGTATGATGCTTCAAGTGGAAAAAAAGCTCTCTCATTCTGAAAGAGCTCTGTTTTGTAAATCAAGATTGGTAGGGAGTTAATGTATACAGTTTGATGAATTTGGACAAATGCCTTTACCTGTGAAACTATCACCACAATCAAGGTAATAGACGTATCTATCACTTTCAAAGTTTCCTTGTGTCCCTATTTTATTGCAGATGTGCAGTTTTGTTTTGTATTTTAATTATAGCTCGATAAAGCTGTTAAAAAAAAAGATTTGTAGGGTTTTCTTGGTGAGAAGGGGTCAAGGAAAGCACATGTTCATTCATGCACACGGAAGTCATACCTTGAAACTGGGAGCTGTTTCCTGGCGTTGTTACTGAGATTGAGGGTAATGTACTGGTGTTAGAAGGTGACGCCTCTGGATGTAGAGGGTTAACTGTAGGGAAATCACAAATCCAATCAGAGGAGGGTGTTAATTCTTCTTACTGAATCTCTTTGCAGATTTTAATAGTTTGCATTTCTGAGGACCTGTGAAAACTGTTTATCGTGGAATCATAGGATACACACAATCGTACACTAAATCATAAGTTCCTTTATTCCTCCTGTAGAGATGATTAAATTTGGAATCACACAACTTGGGTATCAGTATCACGTCTTGAAGTACTGGCCAAGAAAGCTGGAGTTATGTCTCATCCTAGGCTGCAGTCTGTATCACCCGCTGCATGACATTCTTGTGGGACGCAAGTCTATTCAAAAGCAGTCGTCACATTTCAGATATTACAACTTTGGGGGATAGAGATTTTTTTTTTCCCAACACACAACTTAAAATAGACATAAATGCACAGGACTTCAGATTTTATCCTGTTTCTTAGAAAAGATTGAGACTGAGGTTTTGGTTAAAAGGACTGGGGAAGATATCAAGGAAGATTCCTTCATTTTCACCCTTAAAGCTCAGTTGTTGTTTACATGTATGTGCCTTCTCTAGAATAACTGCATTTCTGCCACTGTTTCATGCTCTTCTTCCAAAGAAATTTTTAATTTTAAGTTATTATTATTATTATTATTATTAGTTTACTTAAGTCAACATCTGCCATCTTCCACCAGAAGGCCTGAAACAAAAGTTGTAAATAAAAATGCATTATTCAACATCCACTAATCTCAACAAGTTGCAAGGAAATACGAGTATGTAAATGCTTTATAAGCTTGGAGTATTTGTTCTTGTGAATTTGGGACAAAACACCGTTTGTATTTAGAATGATTTTGAAAAAGAATTATTTTTCAAAGGATATAGTTTAAAGGGAGCTCCTTTGATCACCCCTGTTTGCCTTGTCTCACCGCTGAAGTGTGAAGGCCGTAACTCCCACCATACTCCACATGGAGCTCTACCTGCAGTGGGTGTGCAGTGAAATGGAGCTGGCTGCTTGGCTGAAGCAAGAGGCATCTCTCATACTTATGGCCCCCTGTGGAGTATTGAGGACGTGTATAATTGCATCAGAGAAATTGATATTGCCTATGACTGCCTTGGATCTTTCCCTCTGCCACCCACAGCCCAGCACGCAGTGCATGCTCATGCCTTTTTGACATCTGTCGGGGAAGAATAACGTTTGGAGTCTTTACCGTTCTTGCCATGCAAGAAATCTGTGGGATGCCCATAAGAACAAAGAAAAATGTCAGCCTAGTGCACTAAATGGGCAAAAAAAGAAATATTAAATGAAAGAGTGGGAACTAGCTGAAACCTTGGTACTTTCAGCTGCTTTTTCCTGCGTCAAGTGTTTTAGTGAGAACGTTGCTCTTTTGATTGTGTTGGTAGAGAACAAGATGGCCGATTAAATTACCTGGGATTTCCCAAGGGTTAATTTTCAGGACTCCATATCCGATCTTACTACCGTCTCATAGACAAGCTAAGTGGTTACAATTCTGAATATAACCTATGTGGTTTAGATAAAACTCCAAACTTTCCTACTTAACACATGTTGATTATCCAGTGCCAACTGTTATTACTAATGATCCATGGGGGTTGGCAATAGAGTTAACCCTTTTGAAAGAAGAATTTATTGGCTCCTTGGACAAAGCCTTTAAAAATTTTGTTTTTCTTTTAACTGCAACCTTCAATTAATAAGTCATTTCTGGGGGTGCCTGGGTGGCTCAGTTAGTTGAGCATCTGACTCTTGATTTCGGCTCAGATTGTGATCTCATGGGTCGTGGGATCAAGCCCTGAGTTGGGCTCAGTGCTCAGCAGTGAGTCTGTTTCAGATTCTCTCTCCCTCTCTCTCTGCCCTTCCCCCACTCATGCTCTTATTCTCTCTCTCTCAAATAAATAAATATTTTAAAAAATCATGTCTGAATCTGTTACACACCTACACACCTACACACACACACACACACACTCACACTTTACCTCTATTACTTGTGATGCCTTCTGGTATTTTGTTTTCTATTGTCTTTTATTTAATTTTTCCAATAGTGGTCATGACCCACTTTTGGAAATTAACTCACAATTTGAGAAACCCTATTAGCATGCTCATATCAGTGAAATTATTATTCTTGGCTTAATTCATAAATTGTGGCCCTAATGGAATTCTTTCTGTGACTAGGACAGAAGGATCCATGATGTGTTCGGAGATGATGATCTCTGTGGATTTTGTTGAGACTCTATTATGCTACATTACTACTAAAACAGCATTGGCAGAGGAGGTACAGGAGAAGTATAGTGGAGTAGTTAAGAGCATGATTCTGAAGTCAGAGTAACTGGGTTCAAATCAGACTGTAGAACTTGTTTCCTATAGAGTGCTGGGCAAGTCACTTAACCTCTTTGTGCTTGAGTCTCCACATGTACAAAGGGTGATTTTAATAGTTCTGTATCATAGTGTTGTAAAGCCAAAGGGATAAAATTAAATTTAAATGGCTTAGAAAAGTACTTGATACTAATATCTTTATATTACATTATTTTATAATATTTTATTATTATATTATTTTATAATATTTTTATTATATTGTGATTAGGCCTCTAAAGAGTTGTACTTTTTAACTAAAGTCAACTTGTCCCATTTTTTTCAAAAATTCTTAATGTAAAAATAAATGCAATAGACTATTCTGACACCTCCATGTTTTTGGATGCTCCTTTTCTCTAACCAGGAATTGGAATAACTGGAGTGTATAGCACTCTTACATGACATAGATTTACTGTGGGACCCTGACTTTTGGTGATTATAATGATTATTTAATTGCAGATATGTTGTGTCATTTTTTTAAAGATTTTATTTATTTATTTATCTGTCAGAGAGAGAGAGAGAGCACAAGCAGGGGGAGCAGCAGAGAGAGAGGCAGAAGCAGGCTTCCTGGTGAACAAGGAGCCCAACATGGGGCTTGATCCCAGGACCCCGGGATCATGACCTGAGCTGAAAGCAGAGGCTTAACCAACTAAGCCATCCAGGTGCCCCTGCTGTGTTATAATTTATACCCAGTTTGCAAGCCAGGAACCTCCAACTACGGGCAGTGTAATTGACCAAGCTTTCTCACCTGATTTCTGAAATTCATCATTGTGTTCTTGCTGATGCCATGCCTCCCCCAGGCTGCCCCCAGCCAATGACTGAGCCTTGCAAAGATATGAAAGCAGGCTTATTCTTGGAGCCAGAAACTCCTCTGAGGAGATACTCAGGCTAGAAGAGTCCCTGTTGCCCTCTTAGAAGAGAGTATATAAGATACATAGATATTAATGGGAGAAAACTGTGATTGGCAGTAGAGGATAAGACATTCTATATGAAAAAGAAAATAAAACTATATATTCTATTTTTATTTCTTGTATGTTGCCTACACTTCTTTCTAATATGTGGACACTTAAAGTTAAGTACCTGAGGGGCTAAACTCAATTGAATCGAATGATTGTTTCCCATAATTGGGACTTGTGTTTAATTGCAATTTGATGGATTCATGTCTCATTTTTAAAAATGACTTTTCAGCATTTGACACAATAAATCATTCACTCTTCCCTAACACTTTTTCTTCACGTGGCTACCAGTAGGAGCACAGCTTATGGCTTATTCTTCTTGGTCTCTGGCTGGTTCCCCTTTCTTTCTCTGACTCACAATCTTAGAGGGTCCTGGGGCTTACTGCTTGGTCTTCATCTCTAACTACACTAATTTCTTTGATGATCTCATTCAATTTCAAGGCTTAAATACAACATCAATCCCAATGATGCCCGAATTTATATTTCCAGCCCAGATCTCATTCTTAAACTCCAGATGCATAAAGCCACATACTTACTCAGCAAATAATAAACATCTTAAATTCAACATGTCCAAACTTGAACTTCTGCTTTATCTGCAGGTTTCCCAGCTGGCAATCATTCCTTCCAATCTTTTGGGCCAAAGACTTCACAGCTATTTTTGCCTCATCTTTTACATCCTACCCCACATGCAGGATCAGCAGGAATATCTATTGGTTTCACCTCCGAAACATATAGAGAATTTGGAAACTTCATGCGACCTACCCTGTGACTACCCTGGTCCAAGCTAATATCATCTCTCTCCTGGAAAATTTCCAAAGTATTTTTGCTTCATCTGACAGGCTCTCCTTAGCTCTCAGATTTATATTTATAAAATATGACTCAGATCATGTCACTACTCTGCTCAAGACACACAATATTTCCACGTTCCACTTATGGAAAAAACCAAAGTCCTTGCAATAACCCTCCAAAGCCTAGGCAATCTGCCTGGCAAATTTCCTGCCCCGCTTACTCAGTGCAGGCACTGAAACACACAGGGTCTCTCCTCAAGCCTGGGTGCTCTTCTCTCACACATTGGTTTGCTCACTTCCTTGTACTTACTCAAATCTTTTTAGGAAAGCTTACCTTGACCACTTTTTTGAGTCCTGCAAACTGGTCCCCACCTTTCTATCCCTCCTAAGCCCTTCTTCCTACACTGCTGTGCATTCTCTTTCTCATCACATTGACCACCTTCTAACTAAGACCCTTGAGGACAAGGATAATATTTTGCTCACTGATGTTTCCCAAATGTTAGAACAGTGTCTGGAAGTAGGGTCTGTAAATCTTTGCTTTATGGATAAACAAACTTTTTGGCAGAAGTGACTACTGTTAAAGATGAAATGAATTAATGGGCATACCTTTTGTATCTTCATATTTGGACTGGTACAGGTTTAAGATCATTGTATCATTAATATTTTCATTCATTCTACAATAAGAAAAAAATAGACACCTACTCCGGTTCAACAGGAGATATTGAAAGAAATAGAGTGGAGTACAAAAGGTAGTTATTGTATTTAAGGAGCTTATATCCTTGTAGGGGAGGTGAGAAGCACAGCCCAAAGTAGATAGATGTGAAACAAGAAATAAAGAATAAGACAAAACAATATGTCAGGGATCAAACTAAGAGAGCCTCTGTTACTGCTTATTAAATTTTACTTATGAGCTAACTCTTAATAAAAAGGATCCGAGGAGCTGAAGCAATGACATATACCACAAGATGAATACAATAGAAATAGGAAATCAGAACCAATGCAAATGGATGAAATAAACAGGTTCCTTCTAAGAATTAATACCAAACATTAATACAGTTTCTGGTGTTCCTGTAAGAATTGACTCAGTATCCTAACACTCAGAAAAAGAAGCACAGTCTAGTCTAGGTTTTCATTATCAGAGAAAAAATGGTTTCTTCTATAAGTAAGTGGCATATAAGTGGTAGGGACAATAAATGCTATGAGTATGGTTGGTACCATTCTATGTTTTGGGAGGGGAATATGCTGATATGATCCCTGAAGTCTGTTCTAGCGTTAAGATTTTGGATTCTTCTCAAGGTTCTTTTCAATCCAGATTTTATCATAGTTAGAATGTATTTTCACCTATAATGGTATGCCCTGTCTACTTAATGGGCAAAATATCAAAAGGGAAGTTCTCTGTTCTCATAAGACCTTACCTTTCTGACCTTGGTGTACTCTTTTTTTTTTTTTTTTTAAGATTTTATTTATTTATTTGAGAGAGAGAGAGTAAGCACACAAGTGTGGGGTGGGGACAGAGGGAGAGAGAGAAGCAGAATCTCCACTGATGCAGGGTTCCATTCCAGGACCCTGAGATCATGACCTGAGCCAAAGGCAGACGCTTAACCGACTAAGCTACCCAGGTGTCCCAATCTTGGTGTACTCTTAAAGCAATGCAAAAAAAAAAAAGTTTTACCTCAGATTTTTTTCATTTTGCTTTACGTCATCAATGTGACTCACCTTGGGTAACAGAATCTTCTAACCCACTTATAACTGTGAATGGAGATTGATTTACTTTACATAACTTTGTAGAATTATATGTTGAAGAAGGATGTATTTTTTGTTATTTGAATATGAATAGCCATTAATTTCCAGAAAGTTGTATACAATATACAAAGAATGGATGACACACTGTGTTAATCATCTTATTCTGAAATATTTTTAATCTTGTGCTTTAAACATGAGAGATATGGCTTGGAACTAAGACATAAACCAAGTAGGACCCAAAAGTCCTTCTTTTCCCTTTTTATTACAGCAGGTAACCAACAGCTTTTAAGTGAGTTAAGTTCCTCTTACTTGTTAACGGCATCATTATCATTGAAATCAATGAAATTTTTTCTCAGCATTCTAAAGGTTTAGAATGTTCTTACCCTTCCCCTAACATAGAAACATCATCTTACCTTAAATTCACAATTTGAAAAATCGGACCTGAAAACACTGAAAAGCTTTATAATATGTAACCGTGTTATGCTTTCTGAGAATATGAAGGTAAGCATTTCAAAATATGGACATTAAAATATTGAATAGGATTTTCTATTAAAACCTTTTTGGGATCCTATGTGTCAGGCACTGTTCTAAGTGTTTTACAAATATTAATTCATTCAATTATTGCATTGTAAATATTTGCATTTTACAAAGTGGAAACTGAAGCCCAGGGAGATGAAGTGATTTGCCCAAAGTCACACAGCAAGGAGATGGCAGAGTCAGGATTTCCACGCAGGCTCTCAAGTCTGTGTTGTCAAACACGACTCTATGCTGCCTGCTGCTGCATTTCAGCAGGAATGAGTTACAAGTTCATGCCTCTTATTTCTGTTACAGAAAATATAGCCTATTTCAATTTAGACCCCAATCAAGACAAACTTCTTTCCATCGAGACAAACTAAACACCTCCTTCCTTCAATGGGCCAAATCAGTCCATGCAGATACATACAAGAAGAGAGAATTATTCCTAATATATTAAATAAAGCACACTGTAGAGTTTATAAGGCACACACCATTAGGAATAACATTAAAACGTATTGGTTCTTAAAGTGAACGCTGGGTAGCTAATCAGTTGAGACTGTGATTTCTTGTGACCTTCCCTGTAGACGAGAAACACAAAAACTTCTTGGAGACTCCACAGATTTCTGAACTAGAGGAGAAATCACTTAGCTATTCCCAGATTTATACAATTTCTTAAGTGAAAGTTTATGGCAGACCCTATCACATCAATATTTTTTTTATACTTTTTTTTTAATGTTTTTATTTATTTTATTCATGAGAGTCAGAGAGAGAGAGAGAGAGAGAGGCAGAGGCAGAGGGAGAAGCAGGCTCCCCGCCTAGCAGGGAGCCCAATGCGGGACTCGATCCCAGGACCCTGGGATCATGACCTGAGCCGAAGGCAGACGCTTAACCATCTGAGCCACCCAGGCACCCTATCACATCAATATTGACATCTTCCATTAGTGAGTCCTTTTATTCTCAACTAATCTTTAAAACATTATAAAATTTCCAAGTTAAAAAAATAATAAGCCTCTAGATATTGCTTTGCTATAGGTATATTTCTAGCTTGAGTGGATTCTACCTGAACAGTTGGTTCAAGATTCTGTTATTCAAAGTTAGAAAACTCAGATAAGTAACCTTCTGCATAGAAGGATTGATGATTCACGTTATATAAATTCCTAGAGGTCAGCAACCAATTCTCAAGCATTACATAGGGTGTTGAGCACAATGAATATGCCCAGCTGGAGCATTCTCCTTTCCGAAGGCCAGTCGGCAGGTTTGGTAGGACTTGTCATGTCTGTTCTGGCTTCTAATTTTCCATCAAAATTAATGTCTACAATGCAGTTGAGGTTGTGAAACACAGTTAAAAAAGTAAAGAAGATGGGTACAAGGAGACCGTTCTCAAGTTGTGCTGATCACTATGGGAATGTGGTTGCAGTGATTAATTTTATGCGTCAACTTGACTTGGCCTTGGGGTTCCCAGATATTTGGCCAAGCATTAGTCCAGATATGTCTATGAGTGTATTTTTTGGATGATATTAACATGTGAATCAGTAGACTGAATAAAGCAGATTGCCCTCCAATGCAGATGGCTCCATCCAATCAATGGAAGACCTGAATAGAATAAACAGGCTGAATCCCCCTCAGTAGGAAATAAGAAATAAAGAACGAACTCTCCTGCCTCACTGCTTTGAGCTGGGACATTGGTCTTTCCTTGCATTTGGACTCAAACTGAAATATTGGCTCTTTCTGGGTCTCGAGCCTGCTGGCTGTCAGTCTGGAACGTACACCACTGGCTGTCTTGGTTCTCGGGCCTTGGACTCGAACTACACAATTTGCTCTCCTGGGTCTCTAGGCTTCCAGCCTCCTGGCTGCAGATCTTGGGACTTCTCAGTTTTCAAAATGCATGAGCCAATTCCTTACAATAAATCTTTATACATAGATATATATATATATAGTTTCTCTGGAGAACCCTGAGTAATATAGTTGTATTTTCCAGAAAATTGAAGGCAAATGGTTCATTTCTTTCCCAATACACTGAGGCATGTTCGTCCCTTTTTCTTCAAATCTAAGGTCTCTTTTCAAAGAAATCGAGAGTTTCATTTTCAAGGACACATTATTAGCTCTGCTTGTCTGTGGAAAAATGATAAGGCTAAAGAAAAGTGAATTCCATCATTGCTTAAAATTGTTGTGATGGCCATATGATTCCTGCATATATCTCTAGGGGATAAATAGCCCTGCATGACTTTTTCTTTCAATTTCCTCATTAGCTCTGAACTCAGGGCTAGAAAAATGAGGAGGCAGAATAATCTGGAAGCTACAAAGTCACTTCTTTCATGAACATTTTCCTCATCTTCCTTAAACTGCTTTTCTAAATCTGATGTCTAACACAACCACAGCTAAATGGAGAAAAAAAAAATCTCTCCTTTCTCCAATCTTAACCTAAGGTTAAGAAGTTTGAAGTTTGCCTATGACACATCATTGTGGACCTATATGGCTACAAGAGTTTTTACAGTTTTTTATTTGTTTGTTTCTTTGTTTTACCATGCTGACCAGTCTTCTTGGTAAGAAGGCAGGCTCCAGGTATCACTCATAACTCTTAGCTAGTGTTACATATATGGAACAGAAGAACTATCTATTAAATGCCTGGGTTAGTGGTGGTTGGTTGAATATACGGTTCTTTGTATTTAGTATAGTATCATACAAAATTTCTGGTCTTACCATATATGTTACAGTCGGTAGGTGAGGTTTGACTTTCCCACATACTTCAGACGTTGAGCATGAATTTTTCATGCTTGGCATTGTTAAACACAATGATCCACCTCATACTACCTTTCCTCTATTGAATGGACTGAATGGCCATGTCTTCAGACCTTGATCGATCATTTCCCTATTACTAAGACTATCTTTCTTCATTATATCTATGTACAATTTCTTATAATTGATGCTTTATGTACAGTTGCCTTACATATTTTGAATTCCCAAAAAAGTTTTATGTAAAAACAACGATCAATTTCTATACCCTTAATAATAGTTTTTGAAGTCAGTGATAAAACATAATTTTTCCAAGAAAATGAAAGCTGGATGCATAATATGAAAGAAAATGCCAAATGTGAGAATGACATATGATCTAATCAAAGGCTAAATGCATATTAGCTTATATTTATAAAAAGGAAGAAGTAATAATAGTAATTCTGCAGGCTAGAATTCTACCTCAACTTCCACCTAAAAAAATGTTAATTATTTCAAGTAAGATGCCTATTCTTGATCATATGGGTGACTTTCACAAATTTGATATTTGAACATCTTTGATAACAAACAAATGACTGAACAAACAAATGATTACAATTGTCAACAGATGTGTAATGAATACCTTGTCATTACACTTTTTTTTTCTTTTTGAGTGAGTCTGGATTTAGTCTTTACCCATAACATATATCCCTGAAGTTAAGACTGACTTTCTCATAGTTTATAAAATCGGTCTCACTTCTTTTTAATCCACGGTTCAAATCAATGATGTGTTTATTATCTGTTTTAGGGGAACTAGTTTCTATAACTCAAAATTTAAATAGTGTAAATGGGCTTTTTATTATAGTTAAAAATCAACTATAATTAAAGCTGGCATTTCGTAAATTCATTTCTTAAAGGGTGCTTCAATCCCTCCTTTTAAGGAGCTGATGATTTTGGCAACTTCTCAATTCTCTTCCATCTGTAACTTCTCCTGGATGACCAGTCCATGAAGCAGAAGGTAAGGACTTCTCCAGAACAGTGCAAACCATCAACCAATGCAAAGCTGTCCTGTTTGCTTGGATGCATTGTTTTTATGTTTTGTTTTGCTGTGTTTTTCCCAGTGCTTTTTCTAGTGCATTTCTAGACTATGTAAATGGAAATAAGAATGAAAAAAATATAGTGATGAGGTGAAATAAAGAGGATTAATATCAAAATAACTTTTTTATTCATGAGATATATTGTATAGAAGATAAATAATTAAAAGTTAACAGCATAATCATTTCAGTTTTGAGTTCCTTAAACACCTGATGGGGAAGGTAGACTGTGATGATTATTTAGTACATTTGCTGTGAAAACCGAGTTGGTCATAATCTTCATGGCTTTATTTTTCTGACTTTTTTAAGTTACGTGATCTTCTACGTTTATTTCACATATTTCTCATTCTTATATATACTAAAAGTGACCAAGATTGAGAACCTAAGAGATTTGTCATTTATAAAAGTAAGAGGTAAGATGTAGGAAGATAAAAATCTCCCAAGTAATTACGATTTCAAAACAACAGAAACATTCAATGGTACCATCTTTCCCTGCCCAACGATCTTTTTCAATTCCTGTTACGCCATCACCCTCAATTTATTCAGTTTAAAATTTAGGATAACAAAACACAAGCACTTCTTGGAGTGATCATATTTTAGGCTGTTAACTGTGGCTTCTAACATCAACTCTCGGACTGCCAGGATCAGGCTGTGTTGGGAAACACAGAGAAGACAGTCACGGACACACTATACTTCTGGGTGAGGGCAGGCCAACCGCAGAAACAGACCAGGAACAGTGGGTTCTGGGCAGAGGACACTTCCACAGGCTTCATGAACTTACCAGGGCTGGTTCCACTCACTCTCACCACAGAGCGTTCAGGCACATCCTATCTTCTGGTCTGTATTTTTTTTTTAATGCAAGTTCTCCTAAACATTTTAGTTGCCATGTAATGTTTTCCCTTGTACTATTTTTCCCTGCTCTCACACTGATCTCCTTTATCTCATTTTGGGGATTCTACTCATGAATATTCTCAGAGAGAAGAAAATTAACTTACCTGGTGCTTCTGTTGTTTTGATTGAGCTCTGATTCTCAGCTTTAGAGGAAAGAAAAGAAAAGAAAATCACTAAAAGTAAATATTGAATATAAGATCTAATTTCACAATTGTTACAGGTGGTAAATGGATATAGATCCTAATTCATTTCTAATTCACTTTTCTTCAAATCATAAAATCATATGGGCTGGGTCAGCCAATTTTTTTCTTAAAGGGCCAAATAATAAATAATTTAGGCTTTGTGGGTCTTAAGTCTCTCTTGTAACTATTCAGTTCTGCCATTGTACTGTGAATGCAGCCATACACATAATAGCTAAAGAGTAAGTATGGCTCTATTCCAAAGAAACTTTACTTAGAAAAATAGGTGGGATGCTAGATTGGGCCTGTGGGCCATAGTTTATTGAATCCTGGTTTAGAGCATCTGGTCCAACTTTACATCCTCAATAAACCAGGATATTGCAGACAACTACAGATCTTCTGGGAGGGGCTTCATGAGTGGCACCGCCATGTGTCATATTCCCACTAAGATATGACACATCTCTTGACTTGAAAAAGTTTCAGGAAGGTTCAGACAGATACCTCTCAAACTTAGGGAATTCCTTTAAAGTAAATATAGTTCAAATGACCTTGCTACAATAAAATTACTTGAGAAAATTATAATCAAACATCACTTTAACAACTTTACGTATATGCACCATGAACAAAATCTGTCATGTGAAAAATACAGAAAATGATTTTAAAACAAAGAGAAACCCATTAATGATAGTTTAAAATACCCATTTGCTGGTGCACCTGAGTGGTTCAGTTAGGGTTAAGCATCCAGCTCTTGTTTTGGCTCAGGTCATGATCTCAGAGTAGTGAGATCGAGCCCCGGGTTGGGTTCCATGCTGCTTAAGATTCTCTCTCCCTTTGCCCCTCTGCCCCTGCACTCTCTCTCTCTCAAAAAAAAGAAAAAAAAATCCATGCATCCTTTGTGTGTTCACTTGACTGTCTATCAGCATCTGAAATTTAACATGCTTAAAACAGAACTCCTGACTGGTATCCTTAAATCTGCTTCTTCCCATGCTTTCTTGGTTCAACACATGGTACCATTGTCCCCCAACTGCACAAGCCAAAAAATAGTGGCCTTTCTTGATTCTCCTTTTTTTTTTCATCCCTATGAGCTCTAGCTTCAAAATATATTCCAAATATACTCACTATTTAATTGGCTACTGTTCATCCAGCATCCATCTCTCTCCCTGCAATAGTCACCTAGAAAAATCTACTTAAATTTAAACTTCGCTGCTCTAATGGCTCCCTATTCCTCTTACTATGGCTGGTAAGTCTTTCCACCACATGGCCCCTGCCTTGCTCCTCAATTTGTTCCCAACCATTCAGCCCTATTTCATCCTGATCGGTCGGTAACGTCATGGGGCTCTTCCTGCCTCAGGCTTCTCTGCCTGCTCTTCCCAATGTCTTGGTGTTCTCTCGGGCTACACTCTGTCTTCCTTCTATCTTTCGTGACTCTGCTCAGATGTCACCACTTAGAGAGGTTTCTCCAACCACCTCACCGAAAGTGGTCTCCTTATGTCTCTCTTCAAACTAGTCTACCACATGGCTTCATTTGCTCAACAGTACTTTTATTATTACAGTGACATTTATTTAATTTTTTTAAACTGTGTTTATTGTCAGTGGAATGTACTCCATGAGGACAGAGATTTGTTTTATTCAGAGCCGTGATTCCTACCACCAGGTCTCTAGTAAAAAGGTGGAAAGAATGAGTGAGAATAGAAAATAAAAGTAATAATAAGACAAATTCTGCTTACTTGAATTCAATTTTTAAGGAAAGAAAATGATTTATTTAAAATTGCTAGCTGGATAATGACAGCTACCATTTTTAAAGGGAACTCTATAATCAGTTCCACATATTATGCTGATGCCTGCAAGGGAGATATCATTCCCATTCTGCAGATCTACAAATATTAGCTGAGAAAAGTGAAACTACTTTCTCAAGATGGGGACAATGACTATAAATCAGGTCTGGCCACTCTAATGTCCATCTTCTCCTAAAAAGGACAGCTTTTCTATCCAATAAACTACTCTGCATGGAAAACCTATGTAATTAATTTCTATTTTGATAACTAGTTAAAATACTTTTGAACATGGCATAATGCTGGATTTGGAAGATGCACTTAAACTATCAGCTGCTAGAGGATTAGGATACAAAGAAAATCAAAACCCTTTGTTCCTCTTGCTATTAATATCAGGTCATAACCTTTCTTGCTGATAGACTTCATTAAGAGTGAAAAAATTTTAAACTCGTATCAGACAAAACCTTCTGACTATTCTTTATTTGAGTTTTTTTAATCAGCCTTCAGAAATGCATAATAATTTTAGAGGGACATGTCATTTAAAGAAAAATAACTATGTCTAAGGCTGAATCTTAAAAAAATAGTATTTTTTTCAAAACCCTTATATTGAGTGTACTAAGAAATCCAGACTTTTATATGTTAATGCATATATTGTTATTCTGAGGGCAAAATTCTGCTCAAATCTTAAATATTTAATCAAAACTAGAATATATGCCTTTTTTTTTTTTGGTCTGAAATCAAAGAGATACTATTTTGAAGACAATAAAATGTTTTCATATGGCACTTCCAATTTAAACTCAGTTCTGTCAGTATAAAAGCTTAATAAAGATGAATGCTATGGAATATGGTTTAAGTGTGAATTAATGAAATGTGAAGACATTTGCAGTTATTCCTGAGTTTTACTTGTAACTTTCATAATGCACAGGTTTTGAGAAAAGTCCAAACTCTGACCTATAGCGAAGTGAGTGAAGTCAGATGGAAAATGAGTATAGTGCATTCTGTTAAGCTATTCTCAAACTTAGATATTTAGTAAAGACCAAAACCTTAGTCAGGGTGATTG
This sequence comes from Neomonachus schauinslandi, assembly GCF_002201575.2. NCBI lineage: Eukaryota > Metazoa > Chordata > Mammalia > Carnivora > Phocidae > Neomonachus > Neomonachus schauinslandi. Next base: position 121,379,175 of record NC_058404.1, on the reverse strand, counting down.
GCAACTTAAAATCTGTGTGTCCAGTTTGATCCTGTAATATGAGATGGAAGTCTTATGAAATGCCAATGAACTTCTAAATTTCTAAACTTTCATCCACATTAACCCAAAGCTAGACTTCACTCAATTAGTTTTTAAAACAGAAAGCTTAAACAGCAATACAACAAATAACTTTGACAAATAGGGTTTACTTAAAGGATCTTACAAAGGATATTGTATTTCTAGCTATGTATGCATATATAACTGTATATAGTCATCTGTAGAACATATCATTAACAGGCAACGAGAAAGAATATATACGCCATTCCCATGTATATTCCATATATAATTCTTTACTGATTTGCCTAAAAATAATTTCCTATGACCAGTTCAAGTTTTCCTTATCATTTGCTTATACATTGCATTGGCCCTCATTATAACTGTTATAAAACAGTTGACCCCTGAACAACACAGGTTTGAAATGTGTGGTCCCACTTATACATAGATTTTTTTCAATACAGTATAGTACTATGAAGGTATTTTCTCTTCCTTATGATTTCCTTAATAGTGTTTTCTTTTCTCTAGCTTTCTTTATTGTAAGGATACAGTATGTGATGCATATGACACACAAAGCAAGTTAATTAACTGTTTAGGTTACTTGTAAGGTCAACAGAAGCCTATTAGTAATTAACTTTTTGGGAAATCAAAAGTTCTATGGGGATTTTCTACTGCGCAGGGGGTCAGCACCACTAACACCCATGTTGGTCAAGGGTCAACTTGTATTTCTGGTTTGGCTAAACCTTGACTTGTGTGTGCCTAAGACTGCGTTATCCTGAGAATTCCTCTTGTATCTGCCAACATGAAATGATACAAATGAATTAAATATCATGTAAGAAATGTTCTGAGTTCCCAAATAAGTGGCATAGGTAAATGGTGCAATTCACAAAGGAAATAATGAGGCTGAGCGATCTGGTAATTTACTGTTTTCCAAAGGCTGAGATGCATAACATTTTATGAGAGGTTCCATATGGCAGTACTGGAAGGTGACTTGAAATAAGATTGAAACATTCAATGAGAAAGTTACTTGCTTTTCAGCCTTCTTGCAGTTTATTTGGTTATTTCAATGAGGAACTTTCGAAGTTACAATCTAATGCAAATGTGTCGTTAATATCTAACGTGCTTATCTTGATTTATTTTTTAAACAAGAATGAGCAAGCCTCAAACTAAGTGCCTTTGGCAAGCAACAAAATCTAGCTGTAATTTAAATATATTTTGTTTATATCGGTGATTTTATAGCTCCTGTTGATGCCTAGTGAAACAGGTTTTTCATTTATGATGGTTTTCTTTTCAAGCAAATTTAAGAATAAAAAGTGCATCGGTTTAAAAAAATGCACTAAATAAATAATAGTGCCGATGGTTTACATATCTCGTGACACTCATTAGGTTGTGGGAAATACTGAAGCAAAATCTTGTAGAGGCCCTTGATGGATGCGTAGAACTGGAAGAAGCAGTTGGAGGAAAGAAGAGGGGAAGAAAGAATAGGATCATGCAAACGAGGGGAGCAGGATGAGAGAAACCAGAGTCATGAATAAATCTGGCCTGGTGGGGAGCAACAAGAGAATCACCTTTTTTTTTTTTTTTTTAGTTCTTATGTTAATCCCCATACAATACATCATCAGTTTTAGATGAAGTGTTCCATGATTCATTGTTTGTGCATAACACCCAGTGCTCCATGCAGAATGTGCCCTCCTCAATACCCATCACCAGGCTAACCCATTCTCCCACCCCCCTCCCCTCTAGAACCCTCAGTTTGTTTTTCAGAATCCATCGTCTCTCATTGTTCGTCTACCCCTCCGATGTCCCCCCCTTCATTCTTCCCCTCCTGCTACCTTCTTCTTCTTCTTCTTCTTCTTTTTTTTTCTTAACATATATTGCATTATTTGTTTCAGAGGTACAGATCTGAGATTCAACAGTCTTGCACAATTCACAGCGCTTACCAGAGCACATACCCTCCCCAGTGTCTATCACCCAGTCACCCCATCCCTCCCACACCACCCCCCACTCCAGCAACCCTCAGTTTGTTTCCTGCGATTAAGAATTCCTGATATCAGTGAGGTCATATGATACATGTCTTTCTCTGTTTGACTTATTTCGCTCAACATAATACCCTCCAGTTCCATCCACGTCGTTGCGAATGGCAAGATCTCATTCCTTTTGATGGCTGCATAATGAGAATCACCTTTCTTAGAATCATAGGCTTATGTTCAGGGAGCCAGCCAGCCAGCCAATTTGCGTTATAATTATCGAACACTTAACTTGTCAAGCATATGATACACCCAATTAAAAGCAAGTTGTTTTCTACTACCTTTAGATACTTTATGTAAAATAGTTGTAATGAGAAGAAGTGTGGTGTAGTGAAGAGTTTACGGGGCTCAGGGGAGAAAAACAGTGTTTGAATTTCATCCTTTTAGTTTAACCCTAGTCAAGTCATTTAGTCTTTCTGAACCTGTTTCTTTGTTCGTGAAACTGGTGTCATAAATACCAACTTTGCCTGACTTGTGTAAGAATTGTTATTAATAAAATAGTAGCTAACATTTGTTGTGTTTACTTGCCAGATACTGTTCTAAGCTTTGTATTTTATCTCTTTTACTCCCCACAAGAATCCCATGAGGTTGTAATCTTACAGCTATTTTACAGATGAAGAAACTGAGGCACAGAGAAGTTAAGTAGCTTACCAAAGGCCACAGTACAAATTAATGATTGCGCAATTATTTCAACGTAAGCAATCTCGCTTCAGAAACATGCTTCATAGTCAATAAGCCAACTTCCCCTTGGCATGATTGAAGTGCCTGATTTTTATTTTAAGAAAGGTGTGTGCCTTAAAAAGCAAGGCTTAGGCATAGGCTGTTCTCATGTTCAGCCACCAGTATATCTAAAATGTCTATTTAGAGGCGCCTGAGTGGTTCAGTCAGTTAAGTATCTGCCTTCGGCTCAGGTCATGATCCCAGGGTCCTGGGATCGAGTCTTGTGTCGTGCTCCCTGCTTCTCCCTCTGCCTGTCCCTCCGCCTGCTTGTGCTGTCTCTCTCTCTCTGACAAACAAATAAAATCTTTAAAAAATAAAACATAAAATAAAATGTGTATTTGGTTATTGTACAGTTATCTATGCTTTTCGTATAAAAATAAATTCCATATTGAACTAGAATAAATTATACAAGAAGGATATATATTTGATAAACTAGTTACTATATACAAGTGTTATTAACTCTTACCTAATAACCTACTGATGACTTACACATGCTATTCATTTCCACTTGACAAAAGCCAGACTTTCCCTTCAGATTTTAAGTCAGTAATATTGTATAGGCTGAGGTAGCAAAAAATCTGTCTGGGCAAAATCATTGGAAGTATTTCTACCAAGTCCTTGTTCAGTAGAGTAACGTATTGGCATAGTGCCCATCTCAATGTGCCTTCTACCTATCATCTGATTCCACTTTCTTTCCTCAGCCAAGTGAGAATTCACCAGAGAGAGAAAGAGCCGTCGTCATCCCTTTCTGCCAATCTCTTACCGTGTGCACCACACCTGCTTTGAAATCTGGTCACAGATACCTGAATCACTAAAATACTAGAAGAAAAGCACCCATTTTGCTTTCTCCTCACCATCTTTCTATTCCTTTTTTCTTCTCTCCTCAGAAACCAACAGGATGTGCCGATGCGGGAAATGAACAAAAAGAGTCAGAGAGGACACCACATTTTCAAGCCCTTAGCAAAAATAGGGAACTCAGGAAGAGGGCAAGTTTTGTACCTGTACAACAAAGCTTTACACGTGACCCCTCCACAGGGTAGCTGTTGGAGAGCAGGGACTCCTGTGACTGACATTTCCTTCAAATCCCCCCTCACTGCCCAACGAGGTAATCCTACATATAGACAATGACAAATGCACGGACGACAGAATCTAGGTGTGGCAAAGGTAGTTCAAGATCTGGTCCGGAGTAGGTTAAATGGTGACTTCCTGCCCCTAAAACATGTGTACCTGGAACCTGTGAGTATGACCTTATTGGAATGGGTCTTTGCAGTTGTAATGAAGTTAAGGATCTTGGTAATTCCAGGTACCTGTATAAGAAGAGAACGTACAGACAGAAGAAGAGACGCAGAGGGCAAGTCCATGCGAGGACACAGAGAAAAAGACCATGTAAAGACAGAGTCCGAGATTAAAGGGATGCATCTACAAGCCAAGGAATGCAAAGGATTGCTGGCCATTCCCAGAAGCGAAGAGGCATGCCAGGCACACAGATCCCCTCCAAAAGACTTGTAGTGTATAAACTGATTTATTAATTCATTCAGTAGGCCCTCATTTATTTAACTATAAAGTCAGAGCACTAAATTAGCGACAATTTCTATCTTGAAAGTTCTAGGATTCTAAGAATGTGTCTTCTCCAGGAAGAACAAAATAGTTAAATAGGAGAAACACTCAGAAATTTAAGAGAATGGGAAATGAGGGGCACCCGGGTGGCATAGTCGGTTAGGTCAGGTCATGATCTCAGGGTCCTGGCATCGAGCCCCGAGTCAGGCTCCCTGCTCAGCTCGGAGTCTGCTTGAGATTCTCTCTCTCCCTCTCCTTCCAATCCTCCCACTCATACTCTCTCTCTAAAATAAATAAATGAACAGATCTGTGAAAAAAGAGAGAATTGGAAATGATTAGAGAGAAATGCTTTGAGGACATGCTTCTTTTTGATCTATACCCTTCCTTTCTAGGGAGTAAAGCAAGAAATATCACTAAATCTTCTCCACTCTAAGTCAAATCTGCCCTCGAGATGATGTACCCACAATGCTTTTATCTGATAGTCACTATCCATTGCCATGTGTTTAAGGGACAGATGAAGCTTCGGCTGTTCAATCTTCCCCAAGATCACTTTGTTCTCTTTCCATCTCTCTGTCTTGGCTTCGCTAATTCTGAATGTTTATGTTTGTGATCGGTAGATATGGAAAGGGAACATTGCTCTGCTAACCAGGAATCTGGGCTAGCTTCTGGTTCCACCAGGCATAAATGGAAATGTGTGCCAAGTCATTATATCAAGTGGATTCCATACTAAGCAGGATGCACCTTGAGGAACCAGAGAGATCCGGGGGGGAATGGCTACCCAAAAATAGCAGTTTTATAACAAAATATTTAGAGGACTTAGTATAGAACTGGTTAATCAAATGGCAAGGGCAAAGGGTAGCAGCAAATACCCTTATTTTATTATCTTGTTTTCCAGGGTGCCTTAATTTTCAAGAAATGGCTTTGTGGGTGTATTTAAAAAAACTACTTAGAAGAAAGCCACTTCAAACTGTGTTTAGAAGCTAAATAAATACAAGAGTCCCCAGAACAGAGATGCAGCGGGCATTGTACTACATAAATCAAAGTAAAATTAGGAGTCTTAATTGACTCATGGGTATGACCACACACTTCTGTAAAAGTGCTGATTTTAATAAACCACGGTCACTGAATGACATTCCTAATCAGTCACTTAGTGAGTGGGTATTAGTGCAGAATTCAAATTATTTGAATTTAACCTTCAACTGCTATACATTTTGCAGATGCCTATTTACTTTTACTTTGTTTATGTGGGGGAAAATCATGGTATGAAATGGATGGGGCTTTGGTCTGCTAAAGGTGCCTTTCAGACATATTTTGCCTACAAAATATTCTACTTATCAGAAGCCAAAACACTCCCACAAGGAAATGTCCTACATCTGAAGGGGAAATGACCCTGCCCTTCAAATTCCTCTATTTGGTGATCTTCTCATTAAATAAAATCAGTATTTTACAGTTTTGGAATGAAATTAGGCTCCTTCTATGTAACCTTCTCTAGGTTTTGCTAAAGAGAATTACAATAAAATATGGGAAAATGGATGTTCCATGAGTGACTCTAGACAAAAGTAGGCCTGGCACATCCACAGTTCCCACCTGCCATCTCCTTCTACCCTAAAGGTCTCCCAAGAAGAGACTTGGGGACTGTAAGTCATCTATAGCTGCTTCTTACTAAGAACTATGGATATCCCAAGAATGCCTCTATTATTTATAAGGGATGGTATATGATAAGGCTGTTATGGCAGATGACTAGCCTTTCTAGCCAGGATATATTTTGACTTAAAGTACTGATTACTTCATATCCCTGAGACCAGGATTTAGGAAGTACTTGTAGTGATGATATACATGGTTGGAGCTAGAAAGCTGTCTGAGCTCAGGGAAACTCTAGGTCCCACTACTCTCTCTGTCTCTCATGAATAACGTCATCTCTCTCATGGAGTCTCTTCATCTCCCCACATTTTTTCTCCCCATTCTTCCCATCAATTTTACTTGCCCATAACATCTGCTTGCTCGTGCCACAGGTATGCCCAGGAGTCACCACAGCTGTCTCAGACTCACTCTACTGAAACCTTGCTGCTTCGAGATTCACAGCTAATCACCCTTTTGTTTGTTTGGGTTTCCTAGTTCAGATTACACGGAAAGGAAATTTGATTGGCCTAGCTTAATATTCTCTTTCCTTTTGTTTTCAAACCAAGCTTTATAAAGAAATTCACAACAAAATTTATCATTTTAAGTATACAAGTCAATAATTTTCAGTAAATTTATGGAGTTGTGCAACCATCACTATAAGCCAGTTTCAGAACATTCTCAATACAAAAAACTCCAGTGGGACTTTCTGCCTCCAGCTTTAAGACAACTACTTACGTGGTTTCTGTCCCTATTAGAATGTTCATTCTGGATATTTCATATAAATGGAATGATAGAATATGTAATGTTTTGTCAAAGGCTTCTTTCACTGAGCATAATGGTTTTGGGGTTCATAGTGTTATAACGGTATCACTAATTTGTTTCTTTAAATTGCTGAGTAGTAGTCCAGTGTATGGATATCCTATGTTTTAGAATATTCCAAATCCATTTCAAATGGAAAATCCAATGGAGTATTCCATCTCACCAGTTCATGGGCATTTGGATTGTTCCCAGTGTGACTATTATGAATAATGTTACTTTGAATATTATTTCAAAAACCCCTGTCTTGATTACTATAGCTTTAGCATAAGTTTTGAAGTTGGCTTATGCAAGTCCTCCTACTTTGTTCTCCCTTGACAAAACTGTTTTGGCTATTCTAGGTCTTTTTCATTCCCATGCATTATTTAAGATAAGCTTATCAATTTCTAATGATTTGCTGTGATTCTGTGATTCTGATATGGATTGAATTTAATATATTAATCAATTATTTATCAACTTGGGGAGAATTGCTATCTTAAAATATTGAGTCTTTCAATCCATGAATATGTAGTGTCTCTCCATTTATTGAGACATTTAATGTCTCACAGAAATATTTTTTAGTTCAGGTTGCAAATCATGTACTTCCACTGTTAATATATTCCTAAATATTTTATTCTTTCTGATACTTTTGTAAATGTCACTATTTCCTTAATTTTATTTTTGGATTGTCATTGTTAACATACAGAAATATGATTTATTTTTGTATATCTTATAGCTTGTGATAGGAAATACTCTATTAGTTCTAGTAGTTTTATTGTGGATTTTTTTATTTTCTACATAAAGATGTAGTCTGCTAAGAAAAACTGTTCTGTTTTTTCCTTTCCAATCTGCATGAATGGATCTACCTACCTACCTACCTACGTCTCATCACCTTATTGTACTATCTAGTTATAATTTTGAATAGAAGTGGTAAGAATGGACATCTTTGCTGTGTTCAAGATCTTAAGAGGAGGAAAGCATGAAATATTTAACTATCTAGTATGATGTTTGCCATAAGTTTTTCAAAGATGTCCTTTTCAATTTGAGTAAGCTACATTTTCTTTCTAGTTTATTGAGATTTCTAATTAAAAGTGGGTGTTAAATTTTGTCAAATGCTTTTTCTGCATCTGCTGATTCTACTAATACAGTGCATTGCTGTCCTTGATTTTCATTTATTAAAGCAGTCATACATTCCTGGATAAATTTCACTTATTTATTTTTTCTATCCCTTCTTATATGTTACCAAAGTTAGTTTGGTAAAGATAGTTGCATCAGTGTTCATGAAGGATATTGGTCTATGGTTATCTTTACTTGCTTTTTCTTTTCATTCTTTTCTAGCTTTGGTACCAGGATAATGCTGGTCTCAAATAATGACTTGTGCAGAGTTCCCTCCTCCTCTTCCTGAAAGGGTTTGAGAAGAACTGGTATAATTTCTTTTGAAAATATATAGAAAATACATAGAATTCACAATTGAAGCCATCCTGCTGGAAATTTTCTTCATGGGACCATTTAAAATTTCTAATGCAATGCAATATCTTTAATTGTTTTTGTATCTTTTCAGATTAGCTATCTTCCTGGGTCAGTTTTAGCAATTTGTTTCTTTCTAAGAATTTTCCCATTTCATCAAAGTTTTCTAATTTGTCGCCAAGCTCACTTTTTGTGTCAGGTGATATCATAGATTACTGCTTGGCCCTAATCTTTCTTGGCACCCACCTATTTGTGGTTATGGAGGGATAAAGTTTCACGGTACAAAGCTAAGTTGCCAAATGGTTGTCCCATTTGGTAAAGACTAGAGAAGACACGTTGGGCATGGTTCTTCAGTAGCTATGGGCTGGAAAACATTCCGAGTTTAACGCTATCCACCACACAAAATAAATATTTCAGCATAAATTTGTATACTTACTTTTGTGTTGGGAACTTTGTAATGTTGAAGAAGCATTTGAAAGTGGGATCTTTGTCACTGTTGTATTTGTGATGGAGAACTCGGTCTTTGTGACATCACTGGTTGTGGTTCCTAATTATGTAAAAACAATGAGCAGCCATCAGGGGTGTAACCAATAAATAGATAGTCTTATTAGTATTAATATTAACATCCAGTTATGACTTGAATATTAGTTACTGAAAGTCTTCTGATCAAGTTTTAGAAATCCAACATTTTGGTATTTACCTTTTGGTGATCCAGTTAATTATATTGAGAAAACAGAGGCATATTAGACTCTTTTATATGTCTGCTATAGTTTATCTCATTTGAGCAGACAGTAATCTTATTAATTAAGTAATAATTGTGATCATAATTTTATGTATAAGATTCAGAAAAGTTGATTTCCCCATTGTCACATAACTTGTAATAGGAGAGAGCCAGGATCTGAATCCAAGCCTTTCTGATGCAAAAGTTAATCACTCAGCTACCCTAGAAATGGGGTGGTAAGGAAGTAGTACTAGTTGAAGATGGTACCATGGTTCCCATGTGGTCTGGGAAGGAATTTTCAGGTGGGGGAAACAGACAGCAGGAAAGGGATAATAGGAACTCCAAAAAATAAACTTTTAATTATACTTAATTCATTTTTTGGAGGGGGGGAAGGATAATTAACAACAAAGAAAAGATAACCTGAGATTTCGAAAATAACATTGGAATAAGATTATTTGAAACAATTTATATTTGCACAAATATTATAAAAACAAAATGATTAATGCCTTTCAGTCTTTTCAAAGTCTATTGTGGATAATATTGGTTAGTGAAGAGAAGACAGGCATGCTGGTTGGTGCACGCTTAATATTAGCTACATATGATGCTGGCTAGAGATGGGAGGAAGTCAGTTTAATAGATTTCTGTCACACAGTAGGCGGAAAGACTGAATTGCTGGTGTTTTCCAGAAGTGCCGATCAGCTTCCGTTCTATGGCAGCAAGCATCTATACTTTGTAACGCAAAGTCTTAGTGCAATTAAGAGACTGATGCCGGAGAAACTGTTAGTTTGCAAGAAGACCTCAGAGACAGTGGGTAAATATGTCTTTACACAAAAAGCCTTCAGGAATTGGTATGCCAGCAAAATATAAACGTAAGTTCAAATATAGGCTATAGCATTAACACCGCATATGAGAAAGAAAGAGTTGAAATGGGCAAAACTTTGGCGGCATCTTGAAGTACTAAACTGAGAGAGAAATAATTGAGAAAATAAAGAAATATCTTATTGTAGCAGACATTGATGTTTGTGATAACATGGAAGTACAAAAGATCACCCAAAAGGCAGAAACTCAACACTTGAGGATGAAGGGACATGTGGGGGTAAAGATTTTGCTTCTCACCAGAACTCCAACATATTCTTGGAAAACATTAGAATAGGATTTCCTCTTTAGAAATTTTTGGTGGAGAATTCTTCTGCTGAGTTAAAATAGAAAACCATGAAAAAGATATCTTGATGGCCTAAAGGATTCCCTAGCATGAGGCAGACTCAACAGTCTTGGACACGGAAAAGAGAATTTATATTTAAGAAAGATGTGGGAAACTGACAGATTAGAAAAATACAAAGAGAGCAGAATAATGGAATAGCTGGGGATATATTGCCAAAGAGTTTGCTTTGAGAATTGTCTATTATTGATGTGGAATATACTTCACAAATGAGTGTAAAAGGGGAGCCCACACTCAACTCAGGACAGGCTGTCAATTACAGTGTCCTGGAGGCAATGGAAGGAATCTTGAATGCTTTAAAGGTAACCAAAATATTTTTAAATACACATGCATGGTGGACCTAAAACAAACAGAAGGGAAGATGCGGAGACAAATGTTGCCACAGCCATAAATTTTGAAATTTTACAGAGTATAGTCTTTTCAACAAAAGGTGTTAGGACAACTGGATGATTATAAATGAAAAAAAATGAAGCTGGACATCTAACTCACACCATATACAAAAATTAAAGACTTAAATAGAAAAGTTAAAACTATAAAATTCTTAGAAGAGACCATTGGCATAAATCTTTGTGACCTTGAGTTGAGCAATGGTTTCTTAGATTTGACCCCACTGACTGAAGGAAACCAGAATATGTCACCCTGAAATATGCCTCTTTGACATAAAAATTATTTGGAAATGCAGCCAATAAAGAGGCAGCCAATACAGAAAAAGCTTTTCTGCTTAAGGGCAGGATATAAATTCTCCTTTTACTGGAGATAGACTCTTTATCAGCCCGGAGGAGACACTAGAGGAATCTGCAAACAAACCTTATTCCATTAGTTTCCTTCCAGATATTTACCTTCCATTTGTTTGTCACCCTTGGAAGCCTAAACTACTTTCTTTTGTCTGGTCATTTTTCTACAAACTTACTGTTCTTTGTTCTAGATGCTATATAAGCCAAAATTCTAAACCATTGCTTTGAGTTACTCTTTGTCTTAGGTTTCTCATGTGCTGTGCACTGCCCATGTTAATAGACTGTTTTTTGTTAATCTGTCTTGCGGTTAATGTCCCATCTGAAAACCTAAAATGAGTAGAGGTAAAGTTCTACCTTCTCTACATGAAAGAAAAAATATAAATTTTCCTTCATCAAAATTAGAGATTATAGTGCTTCAAAAGATACCATCAATAAAATGGAAAGACAGCATACAGAGTGGGAGAAAATATTTGCAAATTATCTATCCAATAAGGCTCTAGTCTCCAAATACATTAAAAAAAATACTTACAACTCAACAATAACAGACAACCCGATTTTTATAAAAAAGGAAAGAATTAAATAGACAGTTTTCCAAAGAAGATATAAAATTGTCAACAAGTCCATGAAAAGATGTTTGCCATCATAAGTCATCAGGGAAAAGTAAATCAAAACCACAATTACATGCTACTTCACATCCACTAAAATGGCTATGATGAAAAAGATAGACAGCAACAAGTAGGGATTAGAAAATGGACAATTAATGCCCTCCTACTTTTCTGGTGGGAATGTAAAATAATACAGCTGTTCAGGAAATCAGTTCCTCAAAAAGTTAAACAGAGTGCTATGTGCCTCAGCAATTCCACTTTAAGATACATATCGCAAGAGAAATGAAAAGACATGGCCACATAAAAACTTGTATAAGAATGTTCATAGCAGCATTATTTATAACAGCTGAAAAGTAGAAACAACTGAAATGTCCATCAACTAATAAATAAATAAATAAATAAATAAATAAATAATGTGGCATATCCATACCATGAAATACTATTCACTCATAAAAACAAATGAACTACAGATAAATGCTAGAGCATGGATCAACCTGAGAACATGATGATATGTGAAAGTCAGACACAAAAGATTATATACAATATGATTCTACTTATGTGATTTTTTTTATATGAAATTTCTAAAATAGGCAAAGGGACAGAGAGTAGGTTAGTTTTCTCTGGCAGGGGGGAAGGAGGAAATAGGAAGTGATTAGTAACAGATACAGGGTTTCTTTTTGGGGTGATGAAAATGTTCCAGAATTAGATAGTGGTGATGGTTGCACAATCTTGTAAATACACTGAAAACCACTGAATTGTCCACTTCAAAAAAGTGACTATGATGGTATATGAATTATACATATGAAAGAAAAATGATGCAAATGATCATTACTCACCTTCACCTTTAACTGTTGCCGTTAAAGAAGAATGTGTTGGCTGCAAAGATGTACTTGAGAGTTTCTTACTGGTTGTTCCTAGTTTGATAAGATAGATGACATGATTATTAATCACAATTTCATCTCACCTGTCAAGGAATAAATAAATGTCAGTCAAATCTGGAGGTAAACTAGAATCCCTCTACAGTGGTACTGTCAGCTTTCGCCTATCTTTAATTTTTTTATTTCCTATCTCCTTTTGTCCAAAGTAAGGAATCTAAGTACTGAATGCTTGGGTGACCCAGTGGAAACACAGACACACAGACACACAGACACACACACACACACACACACACACATTTTTTTTCTATGATAAGCCCCCCAAAGCAAATTTTCACTGCAGATTATTACTTGGATATCTTAAAACATGCAAAAAATATATATTTCAAAACACATGATTTAAAATTATACTATTTTTCCTAGAGAGAAGAAGAACCTGGTCAATAGGACCTTTTATCCCCCCAGAATTACATTTCATTTTGTTGATTTGATTATGACACTGGAACTTCCAAAATTACATAAATTATAAAGGAGCTTGCAAATTCTTGTAAGTAATTTGTTCATTTATGAAACATTCATTGAGTTCCCACTCTGTGCAAGACCCTTTTCTAGACCCTTGAGGGCAGTATCAAACTCTTAGTCATCTTTTTAATCTGAGTAGTATCAAGGATCATTCCTGGCATATGGTAGGCATGTAATAAATGTTGTTTTCGATAAGCTGGCACTCGTACAGAACATGGGGACCAAGAAAAGGACAAAGATTTGCTTTAGGTAGTGAATACGACTTATCAATTTGATAGCCATACTAGTCAACATTCCCTTCTTAAAACACTTTAGGATATCCTTTTGCGATTAGGGCACACGTTCTATTTTTACTGTGTGACATATATAAAATCTTCAGTTCTTAAAGGTATGCATACTGTATTGGGGGAGGAACAATTTGGCTCTGCGCAGTTTACTGCTTTAAAACCCATCCAGAGGAAGGTTTTCAAGGCTAAGCTGGATGGAGCTGTATATCAGCAAAAACTAAGGAATCACAAGGAAGATAAGACCTTTGGAGGGTCGCTGAGGACAAATGTCTCCAAGCAGGTGATGGAGGTTTTCTCTTCTGCTCCTCTGTCCTCACTGCTTATTAGAGGACATAGGTTATTACACAAATGGAAAGAGGCTGTTAACAAGTAGATTATGGGAATTATAATGTGGAGAGTGCTGAAGCACTTAAGACTTTCTCAAACCCAGTATGTGGTTATATTTTAAAAGAAGAGACCAACAAAGGACACGTTATTCCTAAAAGCTAGGTTTGAGATTTTGCATTGCCCACTCACAGGGATGCCATCTTTTTAAAATTTTTTTTCCTTTCCTTTCCTTTTCTTTTCTTTTCTTTCTTTCTTTCTTTCTTTCTTTCTTTCTTTTTTTTGAGAGGAGAGAGAACACGCATGCAAGCTGGGGGGAAGGCAGAGGGAGAGGGAGAGAAAAAATCCCAATCCCAATCTCCATGCTCAGTGCAGAGCCCAACGTATGCTCAATCTCATGACCCTGAGGTCATGACCTGAGCCCAAATCAAGAGTTAGATGCTTAACTGACTGAGCCACCCAGGTGCCCCAGAATGCCATCTTAAGGTGAAGATGTAATGATATAAATGAAGTGTTCCTTCCAGCTAGACATGGTGAATTTGTTTCACTTCAGCACTACTCTTGGCATTCTTGGTACCAATAACAGGCTGAATTGAATTTTTACAATTACCTTGTTTCATATGTTTCACTGGGATATGTCTCCTATTTCACTTGAAAATTCAAGAATAAAGATGACTACAGGAAATAATTAGGACAGATATAATGATAATCATGAATACAAAAAGAAAAAGTATCAAGTGTGTGCAGTTCTGGAGTTTCTGAAGCCCTTGAACCTTTTCTTTTATAGCTATCCTGACTTCATTTTTGGTAGAAGGAAGATATGTAACAAATTTGAGCTTTGGCCCAAGCATTCAGCCCAAATCTATTTGGCTTCAATTTCAGCCTTGATCTTTGGAAAACTGAAGGGCTAAATGGCTATCCATTTCTGGTATTCCTGAACTAGTGTGTGAACAGTGATCTTGTGATCCTGCCCATGATCATTGTATCTAATCAATGTTACTATATCTATAGCAGAAACAGAATACAATTGATTTTAGATTTATTGTTAATGTATGAATATTCACTCTCAAATATGGACAAGCATTCTACATATAACTTATAATAAAATTCTTATGTGCTAAATATGTTGAAATTCTGAAGTATAAATGCATCCTTATTATTGTAAAAGCAAAATGTTGCACTAACTAATGAGGATTGTGATTTCTGTTAATTTTCTGTGCAAAACAATGATTAAGGACTTATTCTAGTTAATAAAAGAAATATATTGAATTTAACATGAACAATAAGAGAATACTATAGCCACATATATTTAGGGATGTTATATAATTTTGTGTCAACAGATGTTTATAAAAGATTAAATCATTAAAATGTCATAATTGTACTCTGTAAAATTTTTAGTAAACTCTCATCCATAACATTTTCCAAAATAATCTTTTGGAACTGTGTTTAATTCCATTTAGGACATCAGGGTTTCAAAAAAATGTCTAATTTATAAACATTTTCTATCTTGTGAGTATAAACTAAAAGCAAAACGCCAACTTTATCATTTCAAAATTCCATGAAAAGGAAAAACCAAAGAATCTTGTACAAAGATATCCCAGGTAAGTCATTTTCAATTTAAACTCAATAAGGCATATAAAGACAGTGAAAAAAAAGAAGACAGATATGGGGAAAAATATGGTACCCAAACCTATTTTCCCACAAATATTATGAGAAAACTTACAAGACTGCCTTTTAAAAAGTCCCTTCTTTTCAATTTTATCTTAGTTTCTAGAGACGATGTGCATTGTAAACATGACCATAACTGGCACCTTATATGGAAGAGGTGGCCAAAAACACTGGGCTCCTCTACTGACCTCAGTTGAAACTGAACACCTATTTAGTATCGGAAATGCGAAAGATCAGTGCTGACAAATTAATTCCCCTAATTAAAAAATGTTTGACTATTAAATGCTTTAAAAATCAAGCTGAATAATAATTATGTTTTAAGAATGAAATTTCAGGTTTATTTTTCTATCTTAGAAGTTCATCTCATGATGATGACATTCAATGTCTGCCAAGTGTTGATGTTAACTCTGGCCCTTGGCCTTTGAACAGAACGGGCAGTGCACTTGATCCGTAGCTAGGAAGCGATCAGGTCCCATCTGTCTAACTGGGTAAACCTCTGAAAGCAAACCCCACTCCAAGCAAAACTCTCAGTCACCTCTGCCGCTGTTGCACGTCACTACAAGAAGAGCTCCCACCTCAGTGGCACATTTTCCACTTTTCTGATGATGGAATTTCTGCCATTGTCAAGAGAAAGAAAATTTACGTGCTTTAGATAGACATAAGCACTATTAACTCAAGTATCGTTTGACCTTTAAACAAGAACACCTGGTTGGAAAGCCTTAAAAGAAAAATAAAGCTGTTTCCTTTCCAAGCTGGGCAGGTAAGATGCACTCTAGGTATCAGAAATGACAATTCTGCCTGAATTCCTTCACTGAACCCTCCATCTCTTCCTTTCATGATCACTTAACATAATGGTTAGGGTCTGTGTTATTTGGACACATAATCTACTTGTTATTCACCACAGGTCACTGTGGTCAGGGCTAGGAATCATCTCATTGAGAAAGCATAAGTCCCAAGGATTAAGGTAAAAATTGCAAAACTTCAACACTTTGAGTCAACATGCAATATCAGCACCTACCTTCTCTTTATTGGTTCTTTTGGGGTGATGTTTTTGATTACCAAAGTAACATGCTTTTACCAAATGAGTGCAATTTTATGCTGAGAACTCAGCTGGCAACTCACAGATAGAATGACAGAGAGAGAGAGAGAAGCAGCAAATACTTATACTTTGTAAAAGTGCAAGCATGCCTCTCTGCTTAAACCCTGAAAACATAGGGTTGAAACAATTTTTAAAAATAAAATAAAGGGCAGACAGTCTCCCTTCTGCTGTCCTGCCCACTGCTCTCTTGCAGTGTATTCAATAAACTTCCATCTCTTAAAATAAAATAAAATATAAGAGAAGAGAAAAGAAAAGAAAAGAAAAAAGAAAAGAAGAGAAAAGAAAAAAAAAATACAGAGCAGGAGTTGGCTGGAGGCTCTATGGTCCCTGGCTTTTTTGACTGCGTCATTTGGAATTTCCCTTGATTGGCGATATAGGTCATACCACATTCTGGGAACAAAATCCCCTGTGCTGCCCTCTTTGTGTAAAGCTTTCTCCCAGTTTGGTACAGAAATTCTAGGAGAATTGGTTTGGCTTCATCTTAGAATTGCACATTTCAGAAATAGTGGACTATATTCATCAGACCCTTTTTCTTTGAGGATCACCACCCCAGTTAAGTCTCATGAACCAGCCTTCATTGGTCCTCTACATTTTACTTGAACTTGGTCTTAGAATGAAAATTAAATGAGGAGTAAGTGGAGAGGCGAGGAAGAGAGCAGGAGGAATTTCAGTTATCTCCTCGTTAGGATATACGATTTTCAGGTCTTCCAGTGACCTTAGCATTCTAACCGGAGTTTCTGCCCATAAGCAACAAACAAGTAATTCTCTATTTCTCTCTCCATTGATTATAGAACCTGAACGACATGCCTCATTTTATGTGTGTTGCAGGATGGACAATGCAGGACGCATTAGATTGATAACCTCTTGGGTTTTTAATTAAATGACCCCAGTGGCTCATTTTACTTTTCATGGATGGTAAGAATACCTAGAACCATAAAACATGATGCAGTTGCCACTCAGTCCAGTAAACAATAATGATGACATTGCTACCGAACCTTACAAATTTAATCTATTATCAGCCCAATATAACTAACAAGATCAGTGTGTTATTAATACAGTTTCACCTTGTTAACGGTGCTGCTTAAGTGGTGGTATATTTAGAAACATATTTTTATGACTAAGGAAATGGTAATTTTTTTATTCTCTAAAAATAAACTTCGTGTTTGTAACATTCACAATAGGATTATTCTCAAACAGGAAATGATCCAAAGGGATATCATCAAAGAAGCGCACTGTGATCTCAGGGTTCTGTATTCAACCCAAAATAACATATAAGTTTCAAAATAGCAAAATAGCACAGACCTTCATAACAATAGATATAAGATCTCAAATTATTCTTCAGTGATTAAATTAAATAGATGCTACTAATTATATCTGTTAAAGTTAGAGTAAATTTCATTAAGAGTTAATCCTACCTATAGACATTGCAGCTGTCACTTCCATAACAGGATTTGACACTGTGGTTGGTTTCAATACAGATGTTTTTGTTGGAGAAATTGTTGCTGATGGTAATACATGAGTGGTTATACTGTTAATATCTGCAAAAAAGGAAACTGTGTTAAAGTAGCTGCATTAAAGTTTACATTTATTTTGCCAAATAACAGACTAGTATATTTAAGCAAAGTAAACTGTATGTATACTCCTGCTATGCCAGTAAGTAAGGCATGGATTTGAAATTAATTTTCTAATTGTAATAAATTCAGCCTTCAGTTCAGTATTCATTCACTAACTCCATCTGCTTCTCACCAATGGCATGGATTTTCAAGATAGCTGTCAGAAGCAGTCTATAGCTCTGAAACAAAATGCTATCTGACAAAACTAGTGAGAAATACATGTACAAATTTGAAATTTAACAATATTTTTAAGCCAACTTAATGAACATTGTCAGATGAAATAATTAAATGGACGTTCTCTGGGCAGTGGATGTTTTACTAAATATTTTCATAGCACATTGAAATTATTAAGTAGTAAAATGTCAGTATTAGTACATCTCTTCCTGATATAAAGCATTTCTCCCTACTTTCTCTCTCTATTATATATTCCAAAGGGAGACAATAAATTTTATTTTTTTGTTTTTTTAAGAAAGACAATAAATCTTAAAGAAATTCAACATTGCAACATGCCTAAATTTTTGGCAATGGAACCATCATAAATCTGCATTTTCAAATGATTTATTTATCTAAATTGTAACAGTCAAAGGCACCAAAATGAAGGTGATACATTGTTATGTATATTACATGTTTACTTTTAATAATACTTCTTTGGCAATAGAAAGTCAATATTTAATAATAATTCTTAAAATTCCCATTGAAATATTATTATTTTTTCAAAGTGAAGTATGTAGGACTTAATTCTCAGTGATTTATGGAAATATTTGTTTTACATAATATTACTGAATTTATTAGCATTTATAGAATCCTTTTAATCCTGCATTTGTTGGTCTTGTCTCTAGACACTCACTGTTGTACTGAAGATCAGAAAATAACAAACAAACGTGTACAAAGGACTTAGACAAAGTATCCACGTCCATGGAAGGCATTGTTTTCGCGTTGTTACTTTGTATAGAGTATATATAGTATAGTACATTAGTTAAGGGGATGGACTTTGAGTGACAAAGACTTATGTTATCCCAGTCAAACTGGATATGTCATTACAGTAAATACATATCATTAGTATGACTTTTCAAATTTAAATTTTATCCAAAATTTTCCTCTTTGAATCCTCTTTTAATCTTGCATGTGAGCGAAAAGCAATATTTCAGATGTCAGGAGATAGAGCGTACTTCCTGTTTCATTTTATAGACTTGAGGTGCTTGGAAGTGTTAGCACTTAGCACTGACTTTGTTTATAGACAGTACACAGAAATCACTTGATGTATTCAGCACATATAGATGTTTCACCACATTCAGGAATGACAGAAGTGCCTTTTCACAGGCTTTACAGAAATCAAGTCAAAAGCTTTTTTCACCTCTGGATACACTTCACACCCTTGCTCTCACCACCCCCCTCCCCACTCCCCCTGCAGGGAGAAGGAACACAGCAAGCATGCACGATGTTATCTTTTCTGTATTAGTCATTTTGTTATCCTTATCTTTGTTTGCATCCTAGAGTCTATGATGTAACACTGATTTCTAAGTTTAAACTGATGTTGAACAAAGTAATTCAAAGAAGCACATACCACTTTAACTGGAAAATTCACCTATAAATAACTTAAATGATCCCTATCTGTTGACTTGCTAAATAGTAACAACCTCAATTTCTGGGTATAATCAACATCTCCGGAGACTTTTTTTTTTTTTCCTCCCTTCCTCCCTTCCTTTTTTCCTTTTTCTCTCTTCCACAAATACTTACTGGGTAACTGATGTGAAAGGCATGATTAGATCTAATGAAAGACTCTGTATTGTACTACATGGTATCACCTGTGAGTAGCTCTCAGTCTGGTAAGGAACATGATGCCTATACACAATAAACGACGAAGGATATTCTGTATGGGGTGTGTAGATTAGTGTTTTTCAAACTGCAGGTTATGATACAAATAAAGAGTAATTAAGATCTAATTAGTAGATTGCAGTTAGAACTTTTGCCAAATGAAAGAGAAAAGAAACATTAGAAGGATATTGCAAATAATGAGGGTAAGTATTGTTTCATGAAGTTCACGTGCACGTGTATGTGTGTATGTGTATTTGAATAAAACATGCATCAGTGCAAAATATGTTTCCTATTGTGATTCCAGTTAAAAATTTGAAAGCTACTGGACAAGAAATTGGGCAAGAATTTACAAGATAAAGGATGACCACCCTGATGGCATGAGCAAGGGCTCCTTTATGAGAGAGTTGACATAGGAGCTAGAGTTTGAAGAGTAAGTAGCATGTCCACAAGGCTAGAGGAAGGAGCATGGTCAAAGGTCTGGAGGAGAAGTGAGAAGTAACTGAAAGAATTGCAGACAGTTGTGTTTGGCTGGATTGCTCTATGCTATGAAAGGACATAGTGGGCCTTGTCTGGCACGATACTGGAGGCTAGATCATAAAGGACTTTGAACACCAAACGTGGGACTTGGGACTCTATTAACAAGTCAGTGAGGAGCCCTGGAAAGTGACCAAATAGAAATCCTATTGTAGGAAAAACAATGGGGAAACGGGTGGGGCGGGACAATGAGAGGACACCAGCTGAACTGAACGGCAAGTCCCCATTTTTATGTTTACCAATGTCTCTGACCTATTGAAGTCATCATGTGAGATCAGTGAGTTCACATCCATAAAATGACTTGCGGCCAACTACAAGTAGGCACATTTTTAATTTTTTTTTATTTTTTAAAGATTTTATTTATTTATTTGAGAGAGAGAGAATGAGTAAGGGGGAGGAAGAGAGGGAGAGAGAAGCAAACTCCTCATCTAGCAGGGAGCCCAATGCAGGGCTTGATCGCAGGACCCTAAGATTATAACATGAGCCGAAGGCAGATGCTTAACCGACTGAGCCACCCAGGTGAAGTAGGCACAATTTTAACTGCTGTGTGGTAAGATTGAGATGTACTGGAAAGCTTTTCCTCACCAGACTGCAACACGTTTGGCCACTGATTTCCCTGAGTAAAATCTTAAGCCAGTAGCACTCATTAACGTCTCCATTATTCGTTCTTCAGATTGTCCAACAGAGAGAATTCCCTCCTTCGGCAAGGACTGACAAACCACCCCTGAAAATATTGAGTGTCACTGTGTGCCAGGCTCCATGTAAGCACTTCCTGTGGATTAGCTCCTTTAATCCTAAAAAGACGCCATGATGCCAAAACTCATATGATCACCATTGTACAGTTGAGGACACTGGGGCTCAAAAAAGATAAGCAAATTGCCCACATTATGTAGTGGGAAGTAACACAGTTGGAATTTTAATCCAGGCCCCTTTGAATCCAGAGAAGATACTCTTCACCACCACAGATCTTGCTGTGGGAAGCTGGTTCCATGCAAAGCCACATACTCTCGCTCTGCCTGTTCTCTGTCTTTGACAGGGTATGATATTAAAGGGGTAGAAGTGACTAACTAGATGCACAGATGTTCTGCCCTCACATACCTAGGATGAGGAAACAGACAAAATACCTCACTGGGTTTTTTTCTTAAAAAAATACTATCATTTTGTCATATATATATATTACATACATACACATATAAAATGTGTCCATCCATAAACATCCATAAAAGGTTCAGACTTAAAGCTTTGAAAGCAATTTCCAATCTACTACAGCTATTTATAAAAATAGAGATTTACTCAGTTGGAAAACTCTGCAAATAGAAACATTCTCTTACAATACGGTGGGAAAGAATTATTCTAACTACCACTGTTGAAGGTTTTATTGGCTGTGATGCAAGTAACCACCAGTTATGTTTTTACAGCATTTTCTATAAATTTCTTTTAGGTCTAATTTGATCTCATAATAAACTATTGAGGAAAATGGCTTATTCTGAAGTATTTTCTCTTCACAAGACATATGAGGTAGCATTTCACTTTTCTTTATCTCCAAAGTAATCAAAGATAAATTTAACAAGGAGACCTGTGTTTCATATCTTTGCTTATGACCAACCAGATAGTGCTCTTCTCAGGATGTTGTAAGAAAAACAGATGGCGTTTTGTCCTGATTCCACCCTATACCCATACACCAGCTGAGAGAGCACAAGAGATACTATGACACTCAGTTTCCTAGGCTTCAAAAGGATGAAGCAGGATTGGGATTTTAAAAAAATAACTATTTTAATTACAGAAATCATGAGAACTTTGAAAATTCAGCTTCTGGCTGAAAAACCAACTATCATATTTTCTCCTCTTTTCAAATGATTAGGTCGTCTACTCCATTCTTCTTAGACATGCTTTATAATTACATTTCTAAGTAACTTACGAGTGGTCTCTAAATGTTAGAGTTTCATCCATCCTCATAATGAGAAGCTATCTCTCCAATTACCTTTTCCCCTACCAAGTCTACATTTAAGGTCCACTGGAAAACCACTACTAGAGAAGATAGATCTTGGTTTCTCTAGATCAATACAAATACTGAATGGCAGTAACTTAGAATTATAAAACTTGAGACCTCAAAAGAACTTTAAAAATCCCACTGTAATAGAATCCCTACATTTTGTAGCTTAGAAAATGTATGAGTTTAAGGTAGTTTCAAAAGATCATAACCCAATTACTAAAAAAGGGGCTTTAATTCCTAAATGAGCACTCTATATTATGTAATATAGAAAAATCTTTTTTTTCCAATTCCATTTGAGCATGTGGAATACACTTCTGACAGAGACAATGAAGTTTCCCTTTGAACTATAGGAATAAATATTTACTTTGTAAGTTTTAACCATAAACAAAATTTCAGAAGATAGTTTTAAGCTCTTTAAGGAAATAAAAGAGTGATTTCTTTAGAAATATATAGAGTATATACAAAATGCTAATTACTAAATGGTCTTACAACCCTCAAAGTACCATTATTAGGTAATAACTTCAAAACCTAGATCAACTAATCTATGGAATTAAAGGCAAAGTAGGTAATTTTATATTTCAATAGCTCATAATGTATTATTCTCACTAATTCACGTTGTCTTTATACAAAGCCACCTCCTATACATTCCCACTTCCTCAAGCTCTTAAAAACTTTATATAGATTTTTGTATTGAAATAAAATAACTGTCAATTGTTCCGTTACCGTTTGAGGATGCTTATCCCCTATGCGTCACAGTTTATAATGAACATAGATCCACTTCTTAAACTTGCATGTGATGGTAATGTATAAATTGGGGTGTTATAAATGGCGAGAGGGCCTTTTCTTCATAGCAGTTTGTCAGTAATTGCTAGTATTACAGTCTTGTTCAACTGATACCCTATTATCTTCTTTGTTAATAAATAATCTTCAGTGAAGTTTAAGTTGAAAATTTCAATTTTTCCTCACTCATCAAAAATATACATATTAAAATGTATTGAAAAATATAAAAATATAATAAACTAAAAATTGATATAAAAGTAAAATATATTTATATATGAATACAATGAAACAGACAAACACATAAATAAATACTATACAGTACCACTTGCTATATTCCCATCAAAACAGCACCTTCACAAAAGATAAGACACCAACTCTTTTTGATTATCAGTGTCTTATCAACACGATCTTATACTAACAGTGATCCTTCTCCTTTAACATAACAAAATTCACTTTGGTTTATTGCCAACCAAATTAAATATGGTTAATTTTTTATCAATTAAAAAAATAACAATTATTATGTGATGATGTCTTTGATTTCTTCTATTTGCACTGACCCCAAAATTTCATAATATCCTATTTTATTTTTATTTTATTTATTTAAAAGATTTTATTTATTTGCGAGAGAGAGAATGAGAAACAGAGAGCATGAGAGGGGGGAGGGTCAGAGGGAGAAGCAGACTCCCTG
>NC_058404.1:121243724-121355469 GCF_002201575.2 Neomonachus schauinslandi | reverse complement strand
ATTTACCTCAATCAACATTTATTAAGCATCTATTTCTTTTTTTTTTTTAAGATTTTATTTATTTATTTATTTGAGAGAGTGCACGCACAAGCAGGGGGGAGCAGCAGGCTGAGCAGAGAGGGAGAAGCAGACTTCCCGCTGAGCAGGGAGACTGACAGCGGGTTTGATCCCAGGACCCTCGGATCATGACCTGAGTTGAAGGCAGACGCTTAACTGACTGAGCCACCCAAGCACCCAAGCATCGGTTTCATTAGGAACTAAGCAAAAATAGAAAACCATATTTTCCCCAGAGGAACTTAAAGTTTATTTTGATACTCAAGCTATGCATATGTGAAACAACCATAAGATTATGCTCAGGGGCCATATAAAAATGGTGCTCATTAATGCTGTGCGTAGCTGGTTCTATACAATGTTAAGTGAAGTCAAAGTAAGGTGATGTGTCAGGAATAATCAGAATTACCTTCTCGGGGGAAGAGATTTCAAGAGGAATCAGATAACTGAACACATCAAGGAAAAAAGTTTCATGGGAGAAAAGAAAGAAAGGATATTCAAATAGAAGAAGAAAGTCAACAGTGCCAAGTAAAACAGAGGCCATATAACATGAGGCCTGAAAGGGGCATTGATGATACTAGACACAAGCAGAATCTTTTGGGAAAGAAAAATAGGAAAATCCCATTTTCAATGAAAACATTGAGCTAGTGGCAACTCTTGAAAAAAGGATTTTAAATCGGAAGTACGTTTTCAATTAAGACTCACAAAATACTGTAGCAAGCACACAAGTTTTGAAAATGCTTACATTTCCTAGGTGGAATGAATTTGGGAGATAAGGAAGAAGAAAATCTCATCTCTCACAGTGAGGAAAATATTCAGATAAGAGGGAGAAGGCTGTGCCTGAAAGAGGAATCTCCTCAGGTTGCCAGCCATCTGTGAGGTGGGGAGGGAGCGCCAAGCCTGGCAGGCTCCGAGTGGGGGGGGACAGGTGTCTCAGCCACCTGGCCCCTCTGGGGAGAACAGGAAGGCAGGATCACATTGGTGAGTTTCTAAAACAGAAAACAACAATATCTGCAAAATGGACCTGAGAATTCAAGGTTTTTGGCTCACAAGTGGATGGAAGTATACAAGGAAATTTCCTCCACTCGCCCAGGTATCAGGCTTGAAATGACGGTGCAGTGCAGTCATTTTCCTTCACAGAAATAACTGTGACTTTATTTTAAAATTATATTCAATAATAAGGAGATATTTGAGATTGTGGACTCTATTATAAGTGGACTTTGGGTTTTAGGAGCTTCAACTTCTCGAGGCATAAAAAGACAACGGTTGTATTTAATATTTATAGGGGTGGGAGTAGGAAGGAAAAGGAACAACCTGGCCATACTCTTGGATTTTTAGACCATTGTCCCACCATCCCTCCCTCCGGGCTGTACCCTCAGGCCAGAGAGGAACTGTGATTTGGCAGCTCAAAAAAACATCTTCCAAGGAAACAAGATGCTTAGGCTTCACACGTTCTTGTAGGTACCAACAGACTTCACAAGCAAGTCTCTTGGGCTCATCTCATGACTTCAGGAAGGACATGAATTTGGGGGCCCCTCTTGGTCCTGGGAGGAACAGCACCACCCTGTCCCTTCTCTGGGCTCCACGGAGGGGCAGTGATTATAAAGGAGAGCGCAGTCCTAGTCTCTCTCTAATGGCACCTCTGGCTTTCCTCTGGACTTGAGATCTTGGTCTTAACTCCAGGCTCTCCTGAGGGGTTTCTTCAGAAGGGAAGGTCTCACTAGACCCTGTTGACCAGCAGATCATGTTCGTTTAGAATCGTAACTTATACCCATGAAATGACATGACAGGAGATGGAAGCAAGACCAGACTTGGCATTTCTGACATTAGCTAACTGTGCAATGTGGCATGAGTCACTCTACTACCTCTCTGGGTCTCAGTTTCCTCTCTATAAAAAGTGTCCATTGAACAACTTCACTTCAACAATAAAATTGTATTACCTCTAAGATGAAGTTACAATGTAAATATCCATTATGGCAAATAATAAAGTATAAGTTGCATTTCTATATACCAGGTGGAAACTTGTACTTTAGCAGTCATACACAATGGCTTTATGGAGTCATTAATTTGCTACCAGGGAGAAATCTGAGCCCAAAAAGGAATTCTGTATTTCAAGGGACAATGACTACATTCATTTGCAGTCTGATAATGTTACCTGGACTAAATGCATTGCCCTTTAGGGTGTTGGTCTACCCAGAACTAGAGGGAAATGTGAAAGACAAACTTTGAAATAGGCATTGCGAACACTTTGTTTCGCAATTTTCTTTGCAACATAGAAGAGCAAGTGTAAGAAGAAAAATTTTGTGTAGGTGAATTAATTCTTACATGAATGGAGCCCATAGCAAATAATGTAGTCAACTTCCTCTCACCAATGTGTGTGTGTGTGTGTGTGTGTGCACGTGTTCATGTCTCTATGCAATTAGTGACAAACGTGTTTCTAAAAATAGTCTACAGTATTGCATTTGAAGCCAGAAAATGACATTTGGCAACTTTGAGATATCTTATTAATCATTTCATCTACTTTTATTTTTGTCTTCTCTAAATGTAAAGAGAAACTCTCTGGCTGATTTAAAATGCTCTTTAGTCAGCTGAAGAGACCGTACGTTTAGTTATAAAGGGGTATAATAAAATGATAAAAGAACTATTTCTCTTTTCTGAAAAGTCAATCTTTTCTTGCCCTGAAGAGAGTTGCTTGAAGGGACAAAAAAACTTTAAAATATTTTTTTAAAGATTTTAATTATTTATTTCAGAGAGAGAAAGAAAGAAAGAGCACAAGCATGAGCTGGGGGGGGAGGGGCAGAGGGAGAAGCAGACTCCCCGCTGAGCAGGGAGCCCGATGCGGGACTCGATGCGGGACTCGATCCCAGGACCCTGGGATCATGACCTGAGCTGAAGGCAGATGCCTAACTGACTGAACCACGCAGCCATCCGAGGACAAAAGAACTTTAAATGATAGATATCCCAAGGACACAAACTCATATAACAATTACTTTCAATTACATCAGTCGATTTTAACAATTTTGTGAAACAGTTGAGCAGACATAACTGTTATCTACACTTTATAGATGAAGAAACTGAGGTCCTGGTAAGTGATTGTGACTTGTCAAGATGCAGAGTTAGAAGGTGTTAGAACCTTCTTTAAACTCAGATGTTCTAATCCCTGTTTCATGTTCTTTTCCTCAATATTGGCTAGAGTCTCGGAACTGTAAGATCACGTTTGCAGTTGCAGTATTGTTATGCCATTACTTTAGTACTTTAATGACTTTAGAGTACCATATTTTTTCTCATATTATTGCTAATTGTTTTGAAAATAAATGTAACTAATTAAGTTATGTAAAATATTAGAAGTAAAAAAAAACAGTGATCATCTGTAGTACTTCATCTGTTTTTGGCTGACCAACCACTTCATCCATCAGAGATTATTAAATAGATCAAATCAAAACAAAATCTCTTAGCTCAAAGTTTTATCTTACCTTGTCCATGATTAGAACATTAGTGTGAAACAATTTTACTAAAAAATTAAAAAGGAAGAAAGTCAACTTTTATTGTAATATCAAATCACACAGAAAATTTATGAATAGCTTTTGAAGGTGTGACTTTTTTAGTGTCTTTTTCACTTTATTTATTACTTGTCCCGGATTTAGGGTGACGTTGTAAAAAGAAATGTTTCTTTTCTTGTTTAGGGGTAAAGCCACAGTGTTATATGGTAAATATATTATTGTTTGGTCTCACTTAGCAAAAATCACTCATTACCTAGGTCACATCAAAAAACCATTTTGCCCTCTTAATTTTATTTGTATCAAATTATTTTTCACATAAATATCCAGTATCCCCTGTGAATGTAAGAAAATACACTAAACAAAGGAAAATAATCTCTTAACAAGGTTATGAAGCAAGGCGCAGGGTAGTGCCGGGAGTCATAACAACAGGGTTCTGGGGCCACGTTGTCCAATCCAGGCCCCATGATTGACCAGCTATGTGACTTTCTGCACATTGCTTCACCTCCTTAGCCTTGGTTTTCAGTATTTTGGAAGGCTACCTATATGGTTTCTGTACAGATCAAACCACTGATACACCTCAAAAGGTGAGAGGTGCAGTTAATAGCTGGGTTACACTTGAATTTATCCTGATTAAAAACTCAATGAAATGAAGCACCTTTTAGAGTTCTACCATTAGGTCAAATAAATTATGTTTCTGACTTATACTACCCCTAAATACTTGATTAACTGCTTACAGGGCCATGTCCCACATAGTCAGCAGATTTGAGCTTAGAAAAGTCTGAAAAACCTGAAGCTCCTCCCTAAATCATAACCAAATTTTCCCAATTATGTCCTAAATTTGACAACCACTTTGCCAAATTTTATAAATTATTTTTTCATTATTCTCATTTTTTATTCTCCTTAGTATACATTTCTTTCAAGAAAGTGATTATACTAGCAGAACAGAAAGCTTGCAGGATAGAAAAAAGAAAACTGGGAAGTTGGTTTCATGTAGTAGAAGAAAGAGGTTTTTCATGCTGTGGTCCTTAGGCACATGGTTGTTGCCAAGCTGTGGGCATGGTGTTATTGGGATCTGCAGAGTTTCTAGCAGGGATCACTAAGTCTGTATTCACACCTGAGCACTGGGTGACATATGCAAGTGCTGAATCACTATATTGTATACCCAAAACTTACATAACACTGCATGATAACTACACTGGAATTAAGGTAAAATAAAAGTTTTTAGGGCGCCTGGGTGGCTCAGTTGGTTAAGCGACTGCCTTCGGCTCACGTCATGATCCTGGAGTCCTGGAATCGAGTCCCGCATCTGCCTCCCTGCTCGGTAGGGAGTCTGCTTCTCCCTCTGACCCTCCCCCGTCTCATGCTCTCTGTCTCTCACTCTCTCTCTCTCTCTCAAATAAATAAATAAAATCTTTAAAAAAAAAAGTTTTTAAAAATCTGGATTTACAGTAATTATTGTCTGTGTATTGAAAAAGATGAATCACACATATATGCTACTATTTTAAAATATATATAGTTTCTATAGTTTCTATTATTAATAAAATACAAATTTTATTTTATTTATTTTTTTTAAAGATTTATTTATTTTGACAGAGAGAGACACAGTGAGAGAGGGAACACAAGCAGGGGGAGTGGGAGAGGGAGAAGCACGCTTTCCGCCGAGCAGGGAGCCCGATGCGGGGCTCGATCCCAGGACCCTGGGATCATGACCTGAGCCGAAGGCAGCCGCTTAACCGACTGAGCCACCCAGGCGCCCCAATAAAATACAAATTTTAAATACTTGCTTAGTATTTAGCAGCATTCTGTTTCCTCAGTTGGCAGGTGCAAATAATATCTTTTTTTTTTTTAATTTTTTTTTAAATTTTTTATTTTTTTATTCTTACGTTAATCCCCATACATTATATCATTAGTTTTAGATGAAGTGTTCCATGATTGATTGTTTGTGCATAACACCCAGTGCTCCATGCAGAATGTGCCCTCCTCAATACCCACCACCAGGCTAACCCATCCTCCCACCCCCCTCCCTTCTAGAACCCTCAGTTTGTTTTTCAGAGTCCATCGTCTCTCATGGTTCGTCTACCCCTCCGCAAATAATATCTTACTGCGAAGGGGTTTGCAACTTTTCTAAGTAAATGAGGTATTTCTCTTCAAAAAGTTTGAGGACCACTTCTTTGTGGATCTAAGTATATCAATAACAGCACAATTTTGTTAATATGGCCGAAGGCATCATATAGCATCACAAAACAGCCAGAATTTGACATCTTGTCTTATCCATTGCAATACGAA
This sequence comes from Neomonachus schauinslandi, assembly GCF_002201575.2. Lineage (NCBI taxonomy): Eukaryota > Metazoa > Chordata > Mammalia > Carnivora > Phocidae > Neomonachus > Neomonachus schauinslandi. The sequence continues at coordinate 121,349,632 of NC_058404.1, read as the reverse complement.
GTTAGGGACACTCTTCAAACACCCATGACTCATACTTTTTAATTAGAAACAAAGAAGCAAAGACCAACAGAACAGGGGATTTAGAGCCTTTTCGGTTCTAGCATATGCCAATTCTGTGTGCTAGAACAAAAGCATATCTTTTCTTCCTCTGAATCTGTTTCCCCACAGTTTCTCCATATTAGAGATGGAAAAACTGCTCTGAATCACACGCCCAGTAGGAGCCCATCATGTATTTATACAAGAACAGGAAAGTAGTCAAAATGTCTACTTTGCGATTTCAGAGTCCAGTTTTATATGGTATATTTTCCAAATTAAAAATATTTTGAACATTCCATTAGGACGTCATCAAAGGAGTCACTTGTGGTGGGTTAATTAAATCTAACACATTTAAAAATAACTCTGCATGTTGTGGGACAGATGCAGCCTTTGGAAAAAGAAGGAGCCTACACTGAGCACTGCAACAGATTTTTGTATTTAATAGTAGGCAACAGACACGTTTTATGCTCTCAAAGCCTGGTTGGGAAGTTTCTGCTCTGCTGACAGCAGGAGAAAGAAAAATCCATATATAAAGTAAAGGAGAACAAGAAGTATTATTATTTAAAAATATCATTATTTAAAAGTGGTACCCCATTGCATGATATTGTCTAATTTTAACTAGAATAATGAACTACTCCAAGATCCTTTCTAAAATGCAAAGACAAAAACTAGGATGGACAACTTACTCTTAGCTAAAAACAAATTGTCAGGTGTACCCTCACAAGAGGTAATTTTGGAAATTCAAAAGGATATTCAGAACTATAATAGATGTGAGAGAAAGGTTTGGAGAGAACTGAATTGCTCTGCCCCCCAAAATGGACTCAGTATTTTACCCTAACAGTGAGACAAGGATATAGGGAAAAAGGAGAGAGAAAAGGCCAAGCAAGAAGGTAAAGTGTCCAAAGGACTTTTCAGACCGAGGATACTTAAACTCACTCTCTTGAATTAGCATCGCTCTTAGGTAAAGCCTGGCCTTTCAGTAATAGCAGCTACTACACACAAAGTCTGCAATTACCCACCAAGACTTTAGTTAAGTGGATCTTTCAAGGGATGCATGAAAGAAAGAGGAGCGGTACTTTGGTTGTTGCCGAAGTGGAGTTAAAGAGAAGGTCACAAGAAACCAAATGGAGTACCTGATTTGAGGGACGCAGGAAGTAGGAAAGAAAGGTGAACTTAATCCTCCCCCTGCCATGAAGGATTTGCAGAAGCGTGGGGCATTGGGCTTGTACCCAGAGCAGAGAATAAGTCGAATCTGAACATGGTTTTATGTTAAGGGTGGTGACATCCAGGTGACACGTGAGTTATAGAAAATGATTTCCTTATTTTATTAAATGCTGTTTACTAGACTGAGAATCAGATTTGCTAAGTCATGATTATGACAATGCATTTACTGAGAAGAGGATAATCATAAATTTGTTCTATAGAAAATCGTTCCAGAGTGGGTTATAAATTGTTTGCTTCACAAATATGGACGGGGAGATTATCAGAACAAATAGACTCTACAGAACAAGGATTTCAATGTGCAGCATCAGTAATTACTCAAATCTGAGATATCAGCAGTGTTGAGCAATAAAGTACTTTCTAAGTGTGAAGGCTACCAATAGATCACAGTTGACATTTACCTGTACAGTGTTTTTTTTTTTTTCTGGTTTTGATGACAAATTCATGCCAGAACAATTAAATTTACTTTCCTGACAAAGTAACAGAGATATTAATAAGGGAAAACCAATAGACGTAATCTCACATTATTATCAATATATAATTGGTTTCTTTTATTGAGAATGCCTAAGAAATATGGTGCTCTGTGAAAACATGGTTATTAGTTTAGAATCATTATGTAAAATATATCAGAATGATAAATTTTCAAGTAATTCTAATAAATAGCATTAACATTTATCTGTGTATCTTCACCTGCTAGTACAGTACTTGATAACAGGCCCTTATTAAATGTTAATTAAATGATAAATGTAAGTAAATTTTTCCTGAAGAGCCACAATTTTCAAAATACTGCAATTATTCTATCATTTTATGTAGAATTACCACCGGCTAAAACTAGAAAGTAAGAAATTTGGGTTGAATTTATAGTGAACATACGACTCATTGTTGAAACTTCATTTTGAAATAAATTTTCTCTGTTTAATGGTAAATCATTATTCTTTACATTTTATTACTAGTTATAAACATATCTCTGCCCTTGTGTGACCTCAGTAGTGTTGAATAGTGGATAAATTTGGATTTATGATATTTTTCCTAACATAGGGTCACTTCAAAATCTAGGAATAATTTGTGGGGCGTTTTCTGTGTTCTTGGCATTTTTCTTACCTCCAGGGAGACTTCTGTAACATCTGAAAGCATTATTCTTCATATTCTCCTGGTGACAAAGGTTGAGGTAAAATGTATTCGCTAAGTTCTGAAGAGTCACTTACCAACTATCAAAGTGTCCTCAGAACACTTGTTCATTTTAAGAACCTACTAGCAAGGAAAAAAGAGCTGGCGAAGAAATTGCCAAAGTTGGCTAGAGCTGCCTCCTGATGTTTAATCTCCAGGAAAGTGTGTCCAAAATTTCATCCACTCTTGTACCACTTTTGTGAGTTTCTTCATATGCTTTACTCTACTCTTTATGTATCATTTGCTCTGTTAGGTCCTTACTCATTTTCTTAAAAGTCAGATCACTTTTAAAAATTTAATCCAGTTTTTAAAAAGAAATATTATAATGATACCACAAAAGAAGAGTAAGACCTCTGGTCATTAAAGTAACCAGAAAAATAAAAAAACTATAAAAAAGTCATATTCCTTATAGATACCATTAACTATGGTGGTCCCATGCTTGATCCTGCACAGTCTGTGTTGAAAAGTGAAATTAGTGAGTGTTAGGCCATAACAAAGACATAAGAACACCAAACATACACTGAAATAACCAAAAGTATAATAGAGATTTGAGTCCAAGTTATGTAATTCCCTGACATTTATCTCCCAAATTATCTCAAGCACTACCAGCTGTACTCATTATATGCCCTGGAAATACTGTTTTAGGTGAAAGCCTCTTAAGGCCACCTAATTAGTCATAAAGTGCCTTGTAATGCACCAAATTATAGCTTTTCCATATAGCAGAAAGTTAGCCCTAATTATTTTCTGTCCTTCACTTTTGTCATACTAGCAAACATTGTTCCCATCTTCTTTTAAGAACCAAAGTCAAACGAGCTTAAAGCTCAGCATTGTTTTAGGGGCTGATAATATAGGTAGAAAGTAAAGGCTGAGTAGGCGATTAATAATCATTTAATGTCTTAAATACTGTAAACCTACATAGAGGCCTAGAGCAATCAAGTAAGGTTTGAGGAAAGCTTCTGATTTTTGTCTCATACGACATTGTCATCAACAAACTAGACAAACTATAAGGCAGTAAACAATAGAATCAATTTATGAAAAAAATTAGCACAGCATTTCAAATGAATCTGACCTTTACATTAAAAAAAAATAATCCAAACCAAGTTTTTAAATGATAGTATGTTGAACTGAATTTTTGACATTTTGGATAATAATAAGGAAATTAACAGTTAAAAAAATAATTAGATAAATTATTGTATATTTACAAGATAAAGTTAAGTTGCAATAAATATAAAGTGAAAAACAAAAGAGCAAAAGCAAAGAGCAAATTTAGTAGAATAGTATAAAGATAAGTACATCAGGAAAAGATGTAAAGCCAAAGGAAACTCCAAGTAAAAAAGAATGAATTAATATAATATTTTATCTTAAATTCATACTTGCAAATGGAACTGTAGTGATAGATCATGTTATATAATTAAGAAGTAACAACTGCTATTTCCTCAGTAGTGGTTAGATTCTTATTACAACATTAATTCAGTTCTGCTCTCTGTGTTTTAAACAAGTAGGAGCAAAACTGTCAAAGAAGAGGAACTAATGTGAATAAAGATGGAAATTGGATTCCAGTAGGAGAAGAAAAAGGAGTTGGAATGATTTACTGTTTAATCTGAGAAAAAATTTCTGAAACTATATTTAATCCTTTCCAAATTTGCTTCTATAATATCATTTGTGTCTCTAACCTAATTTCCTAATATGTGAATGAAAGTGAAAAGAATTTCACCTTAAAATTTCTGATGTTTCACTAGATGAAAAAAATTCCTAATTATTTTACCAATATTCAGAGATATAAATGGACAAATATAGCTCAGTCACAGAGATTCTCATGTAAGTACATCAAGAAATGCAAATGGTAACTAAACCAAATTCATTAATAAAATATATTTGCAAGGAAAATAACATTATAACTTCCATTAATTACAGTGTATAAATTGTAAATTATCTATGTTGGTGGCTGGGAAATAAAATAAATAAAATAAAATAAATCTACGCCTGGGTGGCTCAGTTGGTTAAGTGTCTGCCTTCGGCTCAGGTCATGATCTCGGGGTCCTGGGATCAAGCCCTGTGTCCAGCTCTCTGTTCAGCAAGGAGTCTGTTTCTCCCTCTCCTTCTGTGTGCTCTCTCTCTCTCAATTAAATAAATAAAATCTTCTAAAAAATAAATTATCTATGTTGGACTATAGAAAAAACTATGTTGCTTATAAAATTTTTTGTTATTATAATTATTTCAGTATTACAAACAAGGTGATAAAGCACTCTTCTTGTTCTATCTGCACCAGTTTTTCAACAGTAAATTAAAGCTCTGAATTTTAAGAGTGTAATAGGCAAGACATATAATCCTAAAGATGTTTTTGGCTTTATGGAGCAAGTAAATAATGTATCAATTAAATAAGTTCAGTCAGTATTAATTAAACATGTCCTGTGGATATAGCTTGAGAGAAAATAATTTAACTTGAAATCTAGAAAAAATCCCTTGATACAAGGTATTCTTTCTGATCTGAGTATCAATCAAAGTTGTGTCAAAAACTTGAACGTATTACAAGTTTGAATGATGGCACTTATATTAGCCATACATTGTTGTGCAACAAACCATCCCTAAACACATGTCTGACAACAGTTGTTTATTATCTCTCACAATTTTTGTAGGGAAGTAACTTGAGAGCAGCTTTGAGCAATTCTGACTTTGGATCTCCTACAAGATAGTAGTCTGTACAGATTGCAGCTGGGGCAGCAATCAGCTCAGGGTGTGATGGGTCTGGAAGATCCATTTATGAGGTGGCTCATTCATATCGCTGGCAAGTTGGTACTGGCTATCAGTTCTACTCCAATGGGTCTCTCCACAGGGTTGCCTGATTGTTCTCACAGTGAGAAGGCTGGCTTCCCCCAGAGAAAGCAATCTGAGAGACTGAGGTAGAAGCCATAATGTCTTTTACTGCCTAGGCCTTGGAAATCACACAACATCCCTTTCACTGTATTCTATGAGTCACATAAGTCAGCCCTAATTAAGTGTGAGAATGTTCCACCCAAATGCTTGAATACCAAGAAGCAAGGTTCATTGGAGGCCATCTTGGAAACTGGCTACCAAAATACTTACAATTTGTTGGATTACTTTCAAGCACAGAAATTGTTAGATATTAAAAAATGAATTTCTGTATTTTAGGGAAAAAAAACTTCTAGGTTTTATTTATAACCTGAATCTACCCACCCAACTTTCCCATTGTCTCCCAAAAGATAAGCTGATTTCTTTGTCATCTCTTAAATATGGCATTTTTATTTCCTACTCTGTAGTTTTGCTCATGTTTTTCTCTTTTTTAGAAAATTTAATAAAAATCTTAGAGAACATGCATAATTTTTTTTCTTTAAAGTTCAGCTGAAGTTGTACCATCTGCATGAAGCCTTATTTATTAGTTCTGTCTACAATGACTATCTTCTTAGAATTTCTATATATATTATACTTAAACCACACAATTAAATACTTAATGAGTACTTTTCATTCACTTAACAGACAATAACTGAATGCCTACTATGTACTAGGGCTATACTAAGTGATGGCATAAAATTAGTGATTTATTTCCCTTACCAATCCAAAGAATTTACTTATATATCTTATATTCATGGTACTAATACTTAATATATCAGTTCTGTAAGTGTATTTTTCATATTGGTAAATGTAAGCTTTTTTTTAAATGTCCCCAAATATACATTTTGTGTGCAGAAAATGTTTTATAGAAGTTAATTTGGTTTGGGAAGTATATATTCAACTATTATTCTATTTATTAATAAGCAAATTTAGCAATCATTTTAGAGAAATTTTAACATTTAATCCTATTTATATATTCGGTTAAATTCCCTTAAATATGTAAAACTCTATTAATAAATTGAAAATATTTAACAGATACAAGTTTGCCTGTCTTTTAGGATTTTGTAGAGATCAAGTACATAAAAGTACTTTGTAAACCCTAATTAATGCATAAATATGGCATTATTGTTATTAAATCAGAAAGTCAGATGTGCTTCCGTATTAAAACGGTTCAACAGAAAACAAAGCACTTGACTTTGTTCATAAGTATTTTTTTATTTGAGAGAGAGAGTGAGCCAGAGCACAAGTGGGGGGAGGGGCATAGGGAGAGGGAGCAGCAGAACCCAGTGGGGGGTCTCTATCCCAGGATCCTGGGATCATGACCTGAGCCGAAGGCAGACACTTGCTTAACCAACTGATCCACCCAGGCGCCCCTACTCATAAATACTTTTAATAAATGTTTTATCATTTCTTAGAATGTCTACAAATGTTTTTAAATAGTGCTTTCTTACCCTGAATTAGATGGAGATTGGAGAAAGTTGAATTTAAATGAAGTTAAAGACCTCAGGAGGATTAAACATTATTCCAATGCATGAAAGCCTGTCTTGAACACAAGAAGCAGAGCAAGCAAGCTTTGATTTGGACTTCACAAGACAGGTTCCAGCCTCAAAGAGGATATGTCTAAGATCAGAGATCTTGAGGTGCATTGCTAGGCATGAGTTCTCAGGCCATCATTTAGTCTAGTAGAGAAAGACTTACAAACGAATGAATGCATATCAAATTAAAGAGGATGAGTGCCTATGAGTGCTAAAATAATTTTAGGTAGTGACATCTGACAGAAAGCTAGCTCAATACAAGGGGACAAACCTGAGCAGGGGCAAGTCCTGTAGGGAAAGCTTCTGACCCTAAATAACTAAGGGTGAATGACAACCCAAAATTCAAGAGAAAAACAGAATGGGATTGAGAAGAAAATGATAACATCTAAATTAAAGTTTAAAAGTATACAGTGTCCAAAAACAAGCATACAGTGTCTTCCCTATTCTTAAGAGATTTGTACTAGAGATGTGGTGGTGGGGGGGGGAGAGGGGATGATGGAGAATCCACAAATATTGTATGAATAATGACAATAGAGATCTATTTTCTAAAAATAGATTGCTCTTGTCATCAAATGCTTCAGAGGGCTGCATTTCTCTCCATAGCTTTTTTCTTTCTTGGTATTTTTAAAGGGTTTCTGATTAAATATATTCAGCTTCTGTTATTTACTAATCCCTCTTAAAACCTTAAGGAGTCTTATCATCTACCTAATAAGACAGCTTATTTCCTTTTTAATAGATCCCAGCTTTAATTTTAAGTTTCTTAAGCTCAAGCTCTTTATTTTATTCATTCTTCCCAATTTTTGTTATAATCATAAAAGGGTAACATAGATGGAAAAGTGCAAAAATATAAATATACATATCATGAATAGATATTAGCTAGAACCTGGTGTAATTATGACCCAGATTAAGAAATAGAGTATCTCCAGGAGTGCAGAAACTTCTAGAGAATATTCTGAGTCATATCCCTCTCCCACTGTTCTAGAGGTAATTTGTAGCTAATCTGATTTATGGTAATCATTTCTAACCTTTCTTTATAGGTTTGCTGTCTATTTGTACATTTGAATATGATAGAATTTAAATTTGTTCTTAGCTTTACATAAATTTCAATATATTGTAGTATTTTTTGTTTTGTTCAATATCATATTTTAAGATTTTTCGTTTTATTGATTATAGCTACAGTATGTTCATTGTTGTTGCTGACTATGGTTTATTGAATGAATAAACCATAATTTACTTATTAATTTTGTAATTCATGGGCATTTGAGCTGTCACTAATTTTTGTCTATCATAAAAAATGTGCTGCTGTGAGCATACTTATATTTCTTTTTTTTTTTTTTTTTTCCAAAATGAAGTACCTATTTAAGACTGCCAATTGTTTTTGTTTTTGTTTTGGGATTGGGTTGTTTTAATTTTCCTTACTGATTTGTAATTTTTTCCATATATTGTAGATGCATCTTTTTTTGGTCAGTTATATCCATGTCAAATAACTTGTCTCCTTTTGTGGCTGTCTTTTCACTTTTGCTGTTATTTCTTTTGATAAGCAGAATAATTAATTCTAATGCAACAGAATATATGTCCTTCATTTGTGGTTAGTGTTGTTTGTGTATTTTCCTAGAATAAAGTTACACAGATATTCTCCTATGTTTTCTTCTTAAAGTTTTAAAGTTTAAATTCTACATTTACATCAGTATGTAATTCATCTGGATTTGGTTTTTGTGTATGGTGTTACACGGGAATTGATTTTAATTTTTCCCCAGTGTCTACCTGATTGTCCCAGCAGCATTAATCAAAAAGGCCAATCCTTTCCCACTGCTCCATTGTACCATCTTTGTTCTATATCAAAGATCCATATATCTGTAGGTCTGTTTAAGTCTTCTCAATTTTATCCACTGACTTACGTGGCATCAATGCCACCATTGCTTGATACTTCTAACATGCACCAATTTGACAGTTTTAATTACTATATCTTTATGACGGGGGACTTGATAACTGATAGAACAAGTTATCCTTTTTTGTTTTTCTTCTTTAAGAATTACTTTCAAGATTTTCTTGACTTTATGCATTTCCATATAAAACTTATAATCAGCTTCTTATATTCCACAACAAAATTTATTAGGATTTTAATTGGAATTACATTGAATCTCTAGTTCTATTTGGAGAAAATTAACATCATTTAAATGCTGGGTTGCCCAATCAATGAACATAGTTTATTTTTCTAACTTTTAAGGCTTTCTTTAATCTTTAATTTCATTCAATACATTTTATTCTTCTTCTTTTAAGAATCATGCCTATCTTAAAAGAAAGAATCATGCATATCTTTTATTAGAATTATTTATAGGTACTTGGTGTTCTCTTTTTGATGTTTTTGGAAATTGTTTTTGCTAAATTTTCTTTTTCAAATAGCTGTTGCACAGATAGAAATACAATTAATTTATATAAATTCTATATCAAGAAATCTTAGTTCTTTAATTCTAATAATTTATCAGTAAATTCTTGCAGGTTTTCTACTTATGCAATCATACCATATCATGTCCAAATACTAAGTTTTTATTTTTTCCTTTTCCAATTATTGTAATATTTATTTTTCTTGTTTTACAGTACTAGGTAGCATATCTGGTACAATGTTTTATAAAGTAACATTACTGGGGGCCCCTGAGTGGCTCATTTGGTTAAGCCTCCAACTCTTGATTTCAGCTCAGGTCATGATCTCAGGGTTGTGAGACAGAGCCCACGTCAGGCTCTACATTTAGCACAGAGTCTGCTTGAGATTCTCTCTCTCCCTCTGCCCTTCCCCCCCCACCGCTTGCACGCTCTAAACAAATATATAAAATCTTTAAAAAAATGTAATATTACTGGACAAGATTGTCTTGTTGTCATTCTCAGCGGGAAAGCTAAAAATTCTCCACTATGCACGGTGATTGCTGTAGTTTTTGAAGTTATTCCGTCAGATTAAGAAAATCCCTTATAGTCTTGTTCCCTCAATGTTTTTTATGAAGAATAATATTGAATTGTTACAAGAGATTTTTTGGCATTTTTCAGATGATTATATGTTATCTTATTCTGTCAATCTAGTGAATTAAGTTGACTGATTTCCTAGTTATTGGGGTTTTGTTTTGTTTGTTTTGTTCATTTGTTTTAAGGAACCCCTATGCCTGATGTGGGGCTCAAACTCACAATCGTGAGATCAAGAGCCACAAGCTCCACTGTGGGAGTCAGCCAAGTGCCCTGATCAATTTCCTGGGTTTTAAACCAACTTCACATTGCTAATATAATCCCGACTTGGACGTTAAGTAACTCTTTAATGTTTTGTTGGATTTTAAATCTTTTTTCATAATGAGGTTGGCCAACAGTATTCCTCTCTTATAATATTCCTCTCAGGTTTTGATTTTAGCCATTTGCTAGCCTCATAAAATAGATTGGGGAGCAAAGCTTCTATTTTTAGTCTCTGGAAGAGTTTGTGTAAAACTAGATTTATTTATTATTTGAATGTTAGTATAATTTTCTGGTGACACCAACTGGGCTGAGATTTTTCTTGGTGAAGGATTATTAAGTGCCAATTCAATTCTTTAATTCATTTAATTCATTCTACCAAACTTTTGTATTTCTTCTTTTTTTTAATTATATACTTTTTAATTTTATTTATTTTTTCTTTTTCTTTTTTTAATTAATTTTATTTTATTATGTTATGTTAATCACCATACATCATTAGTTTTTGATGTAGTGTTCCATGATTCTTTGTTTGCTTATAACACCCAGTGCTCCATTCAGTATGTGCCCTCTTTAATACCCATCACCAGCCTAACCCATCCCCCCACCCCTCTCCCCTCTAGAATCCTCGGTTTGTTTCTCAAGGTCCATAGTCTCTCATGGTTCGTCTCCCCCTCCGATTTCCCCCCCTTCATTTTTCCCTTCCTACTATCTTCTTCTTCTTTTTTTTTAAACATATAATGTATTATTTGTTTCAGAGGTACAGGTCTGTGATTCATCAGTCTTACACAATTCACAGTGCTCACCATAGCACACACCCGCCTCAATGTCCATCACCTAACCCCTCCATCTCTCCCACCCTCCTCCACGCCAGCAGCCCTCAGTTTGTTTCCTGAGATTAAGAGTCTCTTATGGGGCGCCTGGGTGGCTCAGTTGGTTAAGCGACTGCCTTCGGCTCAGGTCATGATCCTGGAGTCCCTGGATCGAGTCCCGCATCGGCCTCCCTGCTCGGCAGGGAGTCTGCTTCTCCCTCTGACCCTCCCCCCTCTCATGCGCTCTCTCTCTCTCATTCTCTCTGTCTCAAATAAATAAATAAAATCTTAAAAAAAAAAAAAGAGTCTCTTATGGTTTGTCTCCCTCTCTGGTTTCGTCTTGTTTCATTTTTTCCTCCCTTCCCCTATGATCTTCTGTCTTGTTTCTCAAACTCCTCATATCAGTGAGATCATATGATACTTGTCTTTCTCTGATTGACTTATTTATTTCACTTAGCATAATACTCTCTAGTTCTATCTACGTCGTTGCAAGTGGCAAGATTTTCTGTTTTTTGATGGCTGCATAATATCCAATTGTATATATATATATATATATATATATATATATATATATACATCTTCTTTATCCATTCATCTGTTGATGGACATCTTGGCTTTTTCCATAGTTTGGCTTTTGTGGACATTGCTGCTATAAACATTGGAGTGCACCTACCCCTTCAGATCACTACATTTGTATCTTTAGGGTAAATACCCAGTAGTGCGATTCCTGGGTCATAGGGTAGCTCTATTTTCAACTTCTTGAGGAACCTCCATACTGTTTTCCAGAGTGGCTGCACCAGTTTGCATTCCCACCAACAGAGTAGGAGGGTTCCCCTTTCTCCACATCTTCGCCAATATCTGTCATTTCCTGACTTGCTAATGTTAGTTATTCTGAATGATGTGAGGTGGTATCTCATTGAGGTTTTGATTTGTATTTCCCTGATGCTGAGGGATTTTGAGCACTTTTTCATGTGTCTGTTGGTCATTTGGATGTCTTTGCAGAAATGTCTGTTCATGTCTTCTGCCCATTTCTTGATTGGATTCTTTGTTCTTTGGGTGTTGAGTTTGATAAGTTCTTTATAGATTTTGGATACTAACCTTTTATCTGATATGTCATTTGCAAATATCTTCCCCATTCTGTCGGTTGTCTTTTGGTTTTGTTGACTGTTTCCTTTGCTGTGCAAAAGCTTTTTATCTTGATAAAGTCCCAATAGTTCATTTTTGCCCTTCCTTCCCTTGCCTTTGGCAATGTGTCTATGAAGAAGTTGCTGTGGCTGAGGTTCGAAGAGGTTGCTGCCTGTGTTTTCCTCAAGGATTTGGATGGATTCCTTTCTCACATTTAGGTCTTTAATCCATTTTGTGTCTATTTTTGTGTGAGGTGTAAGAAAATGGTCCAGTTTCATTCTTCTGCATGTGGCTGTTCAATTTTCCCAATACCATTTGTTGAAGAAACTGTCTTTTTTCCATTGGACATTCTTTCCTGAGTTGTTGAAGATTAGTTGATGTAGAGTTGAGGGTCCATTTCTGGGCTCTCTATTCTGTTCCATTGATCTATGTGTCTGTTTTTGTGCCAGTACCATAGTGTCTTGATGTTTTACAGCTTTGTAATATGGCTTGAAGTCCGGAATTGTGAGGCCACCAGCTTTGCTCTTCTTTTTCAACTTTCCTCTGGCTATTCGGGGTCTTTCTGGTTCCATACAAATTTTAGGATGATTTGTTCCATTTCTTTGAAAAAAGTGGATGGTATTTTGATGGGGATTGCATTGAATGTATAGATTGCTCTAGGTAGCATTGACATCTTCACAATATTTGTTCTTCCAATCCATGAGCATGGACTTTTTTTCCATTTCTTTGTCTTTGTCGTCCTCAATTTCTTTCATGAATATTCTATAGTTTTCTGAGTATAGATTCTTTGCATCTTTGGTTAGATTTATTCCTAGGTATCTTATGGTTTGGGGTGCAATTGTAAGTGGGATCAACTCCTTAATTTCTCTCTCTTCTGTCTTGTTGTTGGTGTATGGGAATGCCACTGATTTCTGTGCATTGATTTTATATCCTGCCACTTTACTGAATTCCTGTATGAGTTCTAGCAGTTTTGGGATGGAGTCTTTTGGGTTTTCCACATAAAGTATCATATCATCTGCCAAGAGTGAGAGTTTGACTTCTTCTTTGCCAATTTGGATGCCTTTTATTTCTTTTTGTTGTCTGATTGCTGTGGCTAGGACTTCTAGTACTATGTTGAATAACAGTGGTGATAGTGGACATCCCTGCTGTGTTCCTGACCTTAAGGGAAAAGCTCTCAGTTTTTCCCCATTGAGAATGATATTCACTGTGGGTTTTTCATAGATGGCTTTTATGATATTGATGTATGTACCCTCTATCCCTACACTCTGAAGAGGGTTGATCAAGAAAGGATGCTGTACTTTGTCAAATGCTTTTTCTGCGTCTATTGAGAGGATCATATGGTTCTTGTTCTTTCTTTTATTAATGTATTATATCACATTGATTGATTTGTGGATGTTGAGCCAACCTTGCAGCCCAGGGATAAATCCCACTTGGTCATGGTGAATAATCCTTTTAACATACTGTTGGATCCTGTTGGTTAGTATTTTGGTGAGAATTTTTGCATCCATGTTCATCAAGGATATTGGTCTGTAATTCTCCTTTTTGATGGGGTCTTTGTCTGGTTTGGGAATCAAGGTAATGGTGGCCTCATAAAACGAGTTTGGAAGTTTTCTTTCCATTTCTATTCTTTGAAACAGCTTCAGAAGAATAGGTATTAATTCTTCTTGAAATGTTTGGTAGAATTCCCCTGGGAAGCCATCTGGCCCTGGGCTCTTGTTTGTTGGGAGATTTTTGAATACTACTTCAATTTCCTTACTGGTTATGGTTTGTTCCGGTTTTCTATTTCTTCCTAGTTCAGTTTTGGTAGTTTATAGGTCTCTAGGAATGCATCCATTTCTTCCAGATTATCTAATTTGCTGGCATATAATTGCTCCTAATATGTTTTTATAATTGTTTGGATTTCTTTGGTGTTGGTTGTGATCTCTCCTCTTTCATTCATAATTTTATTTATTTGGGTCGTTTCTCTTTTCTTTTTGATAAGTCTGGCAAGGGGTTTATCAATCCGTCAATTCTTTCAAAGAACCAGCTCCTAGTTTCGCTGATCTGTTCTACTGTTCTTTTGGTTTCTATTTCATTGATTTCTGCTCTGATCTTTATTCTTTCTCTTCTCCTGCTGGATTTAGGCTTTATTTGCTGTTCTCTCTCCAACTCCTTTAGGTGTAGGGTTAGGTTGTGTATCTGAGACCTTCCTTGTTTCTTCAGAAAGGCTTGTATTATATATACTTTCCTCTTAGGACTGCCTTTGCTGCATCCCGAAGATTCTGAACAGTTGTGTTTTCATTTTCATTTGTTTCCATGAATTTAATTCCTCTTTAATTTCCTGGTTGACCCATTCATTCTTTAGTAGGATGCTCTTTAGCCTCCATGTATTTGAGTTCTTTCCAACTTTCCTCTTGTGATTCAGTTCTAGTTTCAAAGCATTATGGTCTGAAAATATGCAGAGAATGATCCTAATCTTTTGGTACTGGTTGAGACCTGATTTGTGACCTAGGATGTCATCTATTCTGGAGAATGTTCCATGGGCACTAGAGAAGAATGTGTATTCCGTTGCTTTGGGGTGGAATGTTCTGAATATATCTGTGAAGTCCATTTGGTCCAGTGTGTCATTTAAAGTCTTTATTTCCTTGTTGATCTTTCGCTTAGATGATCTGTCCATTTCAGTGAGGGGGGTGTTAAAGTCCCCACTATTATTGTATTGTTGTCGATGTGTTTCTTTGCTTTTGTTATTAATTGGCTTATATAATTGGCCGCTCCCATGTTAGGGGCATAGATATTTACAATTGTTAGATCTTCTTGTTGGATAGACCCTTTAAGTAGCATACAGTGTCCTTCCTCATCTCTTATTACAGTCTTTGGTTTAAAATCTAATTTGTCTGATATAAGGATTGCCACCCCAGCTTTTTTTGATGTCCATTAGCATGGTAGATGGTTTTCCACTCCCTCACTTTAAATCTGGAAGTGTCTTTGGGTCTAAAATGAGTCTCTTGCAGACAGCATATTGATGGGGCTTGTTTTTTTATCCAATCTGATATGCTGTTTTTTTTAATTTGGACATTTAACCCATTTACATTCAGGGTAACTATTGAAAGATATGAATTTAGTGCCATTGTATTGCCTATAAGGTGACTGTTACTGTTTCTTATCTTTATTCCTTTCTGGTCTATGTTACTTTTAGGCTCTCTCTTTGCTTAGAGGATCCCTTTCAATATTTCTTGTAGGGCTGGTTTTGTGTTTGCAAATTCCTTTAGTTTTTGTTTGTCCTGGAAGCTTTTTATCTCTCTTTCTATTTTTTTTTTTTAAGATTTATTTATTTATTTGAGAGAGCGAGAATGAGAGAGAGTACATGAGAGGGGGGAGGGTCAGAGGGAGAAGCAGGCTCCTCGCTGAGCAGGGAGCCCGATGCGGGACTCGATCCCGGGACTCCAGGATCATGACCTGAGCCGAAGGCAGTTGCTTAACCAACTGAGCCACCCAGGGCGCCCTCTCTCTTTCTATTTTCAATGACAGCCTAGCTGGCTATAGTATTCTTGGCTGCATATTCTTCTCATTTAGTGCTCTGAATATATCATGCCAGTCCTTTCTGGCCTGCCAGGTCTCTGTGGATAGTCTGCTGCCAATCTAATGTTTCTACCATTGTAGGTTACAGACCTCTTGTCCCAAGCTGCTTTCAGGATTTTCTCTTTGTCTCTGAGTCTTGTAAGTTTTACTATTCGATGTCGGGGTGTTGTCCTATTTTTATTGGTTTTGAGGGGGGTTCTCTGTGCCTCCTGGATTTTGATGCCTGTTTCCTTCCCCAAACTAGGGAAGTTCTCCGCTATAATTTGCTCCAATATACCTTCCACTCCTCTCTTTCTTCTTCTGGGATCCCAATTATTCTAATATTGTTTTGTCTTATGGTATCACTTATCTCTCGAATTCTGCCCTTGTAGTCCAGTAGTTGTTTCTCTCTTTTTCTCAGCTTCTTTATTCTCCATCATTTGGTCTTTAATATCACTAATTCTCCCTTCAGCCTCATTTATCCTAGCAGTTAGAGCCTCCATTTTTTATTGCACCTCATTAATAGCCTTTTTGATTTTGACTTGGTTAGATTTTAGTTCTTTTATTTCTCCAGAAGGGGATTTTCTAGTATCTTTCATGCTTTTTTCAAGCCCAGCTAATATCTTTATAATGTCATTCTGAACTCTAGTTCTGACATCTTACTAATGTCTGTATTGATTAGGTCCCTGCCAGTTGGTATTGCCTCTTGTTCCTCTTGTTCTTTTTTTTTGAGGTGAGTTTTTCCATCTGGTCATTTTGTCCCGAGGAGAATAGATGAATGAGAGAACAAAATGCTAACAGGGTAACAACGACCCCAGAAATATATACACTGAACAAATCAGAAGAGACCCAAAACCGGTGGGTAAAGAAAGGGAAAGAAAAAAAAAAAAAGAATACGATCAGGCTGGTGAATAGATCAGAGCCACACACTAGATTTTGGGCATATTTTGGTCTGTTAGAAGAAACTGCCTCCCAAAATTTTAATGAAAGTAAAACTTATATATGTACAAAAATAAGGGTAAGTACAATGAAGGGATGGAATATGACTGTAAAGATGAAAATTATAAAAGATTTTATAAAAGGAATTGATAAGATAAGAAGTTGATTGAAAAAAGAAAGAAGAAAAATTAAAAAAAAAGGGAGAGAATGTGATCAGGCAGGAGACTAGAACTGAGGCATATACTAGAGATTTAGGGTATATTTTGGTCTGTTAGAAGAAACTGTATCCCAAAATTTTAAAGAGAAAAACATATATATACAAAAAATAAGGTTAATGACAATGAAGGGATAGAATATGACTCTAAAAATGAAAATTAAAAAAGATTTTTAAAAAGGGAATTGATAAGATATTGGTTGAAAAAGGGAAAAAGAAAAAAAATAAAGAAATTAAAAAAAAGTTAACTTTGAAAGACTCAGGAATCATGGGGAAAAAAGCCATGAATTCTATGTGCCGTATTCCCCTAGCTCTGGAGTTTTGCAGATCTCATTGATCAGTAAACTTGGTCTTGGCTGGCTGTTCTTGCTGATCTTCTGGGGGAGGGGCCTGTTGCAGTGCCTGAGGTGGAATTGCACCACCCTTGCCGGGGGCCAGGCTAGGTAATCTGCTCAGGGGAAGAGGCCCAAAAGCACACCTTTGAAGAACCCATGAAAATGCACCACTCTACAGGCTCTGGGCACAACTTATGGTGGTGCCAGGTCAAGTAATAACTTTCATTCAACTTTCTCACTCCTTCCTCACTGTTCCCAACATAGAGTGGTCAGAAAGGAGCTGGAGAGGGGACAGGGAAGCAGAAAAACAGAGACAGTATAAAGAACCTACTTTGTAGAATTCCATCCCACACTGACATAGCTATAGAAGAGAATTTTCAATTATTATTTTGGATTGCATATTCTAATTTTGAATTGATATACACTGCAAACTTAGTTGTCTATAGAAAATTGTTCCCTTCTTAAGAGTGACCAAAAAAAGCCATGGGCCTTTAATATTTTCATCAAAGCAGGAAGTTTATGTTCACCAGATAAATTGTAGAGATAGTGGGAAACAAAAATAGAGTAGAATTTTAATCACATTTTATGATTTGTAGCTTCTAAATTCTTTAACTCATTTTCTAAGTTTTATGCTTTTTTAAGACTATGAAAAAAGAATAGTAATCCATGCCAAGTTAATTATTTATAGCTATATTTCAATAAAAAGCATTTTTAGTTATGAAAAATGAAAACAAATGGTGACTGGTGTATGTCTTTAAAATTCTGGGATTGAGCTAGAAAGCCTAATCAATTGTAGGAAATTGCCCCAGAACCCTGTCCTTTCAAAATCCATTGCATCACCACAAACATATATGTTTGCAAATTATACACTTAGTGTTTATATGAAATCCTACAAATTCTATGAAATAGATGAAGGAATTAACCCAATGCCCAGAGGTTGGACAGAGAGGTGAATAAGAGTCTCAAAAATGGTATAAGTGCACAAATGTTTGTAGGAGAGAGAACATTGCACAATTTAAAGGGGTGTGTATTCCTCAGGTTTAACTGAATAATGCTGTGAGGGAATATGAGGTCCAGAGTTACCAGAAAACTTGAAAATAAGATTGTCAGTTTCATCTTTTGTTGCTGTTTTGTGAAATTTTGTTATTTTTAAATATTTTCCTGTTGTCATAAAACACTGTGTGGCCAAACACACACCTGTACCTGCAGATTATGTCAGAGGATGCTAGTCTGTGAACTCTGGAAGAAAGCCTGTTGGATTTTTCATGTAACTTAACCCAATTTATTTATTTATTAATTTTTTAAAGATTTTATGTACTTATTTGACAGAGAGACAGTGAGAGAAGGAACACAATCAGGGGGAGTGAGAGAGGGAGAAGCAGGCTTCCCACTGAGCAGGGAGCCCGATGGCAGGTGATAAACCAGTTGACAAATTTCAACTTGTAGTTTTCTAATACTGGACGTTTTCCTGCATATCTAGCACAGATTCATAACATCACAGTTTCTCAATCTCTTTTCAAGCTTACAAGATATTTATTAACATTGGTCATTTAATTCTCCATACCTTCTCAAGCTCCTCTGGCTCTAACACTTTTCTAGGAACCAGAAATATTTGTGTTTGGATTATTGAACACATCCTGACACCACTTGAAACTTTGATGGGAATATTGTAGCAGTTTCTCTAATCAAACTATTATTCAAGGTGGTTAATATTGAGCAGCAATGGGACAGAGGCTCATGGTCTTTCAGTGTTAATGAAAACAGGAAGAAGATTAATAGTAGAATGAAAAACAATCAATAGGACTTTATGATGAGTAGGGAATCTCCTTACAATGGGATGGTACCTATGTGTCTATGGAGATTTCAGGGCTTCAGCCAATATTTTGTCTTGGCCAAATCTAGTTTCTATTATACTAAGCTAGTACAAGCAAAAAAAAAAAAAAAAATTGCACTGAATTAATACCAAAATTCTCTCTGAAAACATTTGACCTTAGCACTTTTCTTTACAGGTATTTATTTATTTATTTTTATAATTTATTTTCTTTAAAGGTATCTAAAGGTAAACATCTCTGGTCATTTCGTGGGTATGGGGCAATAAAAAGAGTTCAGATGACTAGTCAGGAAATTGCTCTAGCCCAGGGTTTCTCAAAATGTGTGTCCATGTACCAGTATATAAAAATTATTTGTAGTAATTGCTGGAAGCATAGCTGTTTGGATTTTACTGGAAGATCACAGGGGTGAGCCCTAGGAAAATCTATTTTTAACAGACACCTTAAGTGATTCTTATGAGTAATAAATGTTAAGACCTACTGATCTCAGTAATAGTGTGTGTGTGTCCTTGGGTTCTTCTCCGACAATGAGCCCAGTAACAGCAGCTTGTACAATCCCTTAAGCAGCAGCAAGGATAATTGATCAATAAAGTACTTTGAAAAATGTGTAGTATTTTGCAAATGCAATGGATGGACTAGCAAGAGATTTAATGAGAAGAAGAAAGAACCTGGGGCATCTCAGTGGCTCAGTCGGTTAAAGCCTCTGACTCTTGGCTTCGGCTCAGGTCATGATCTCAGGGTCGCAGGATCAAGCCCCGAGTTGGGCTGCGCCCTCAGTACAGAGTCTGCTTCAGATTCTCTCCCTCTGCCCCCCCTTCTCTATATCTCTCTCAAATAAGTAAATAAAATCTTTTAAAAAAAGAAGAAAAAACCCTACTGAATACCAGGTTTATAAAAGTACTGGAAGTCCTATGGAGAGCCCTCCTCCTGAATTATTAGAGTTTTGTTATATATCCTTCTCCCTCCCCTTCTCATTCCTGATATTTCTCCATTCCAACCCTCTCTGAAAGGCTTCCTCTCTTTATCCCAGCCTGTGGTACCTTCTCAGACTCCTTTAATCCCATCTTTACTCTCAATCTTTTTCCGGATGTCAATGAATTTCTCTTTCTCTCTCTGTCCTTTTTTTTTTTTTTAAATCCCTCCCACCACCACATGTCTCCAAATTATATACAAATAATACCACATGGAAACTGGAGAAAGGTGTCTTTTGTTTATATGTACTCTGAGAAATGTCTCTCATGGCAGAGAATTGACCCTTTACATGAGAATCAGATACTTTCTTACAGCCCTATCTGAAAATTCCCAAAGGAAACAAACATAAGGGAATAGAATTGAGCATCTTGATCCAAAATGAACAAATCTAGAAATAACAGGATGAAAGTGAAGCAAGGTAACTTGAGGCAAAATATACAGAAATTGCTCGTTACAGAGAGATCATACAACTATAGATCTGGAGGAAAACTTCAGTATGATTTAGTCAAACTGCACTCCTATTATTGATGGGGAAATTAAAGACTTGAGAGGTTAAAACATTTGCTTTAAGCAAATGTTTTAAGCAAGCTTGTGGCCCCAGGTAACTAAGACCAAGGGCTTGTGGTCCCTGGTTCCTAAGACCAAGGGCTCTTGGCTTAGTCAACAGTACACTCCACCATTGCACAGGGCTGGCTTATGACATTAGTCAGAGCTCAGTGAAAAAAAAAAAAAAAAAGTTGTTAAACTGCCAAATATATGCATATAGCTAAAGTAGACTTTATGTAATACACAGGTAAATGGTATATACATTGTAGGTGTTTTGTGTCTTTATTTGGCAAAGTAAAAAGCCTGTTAATTCTCTGTCAACTGTCCAAAGGGCATTTGATTATTTACTGATCAATGAAAATTTTAAAACCTGGAAATAACTGAATTATCTAATGCCTTTGCTTTGGGACAGGATTAGAATAAAGTTAATTACTCAACATAGTGAATGAAGTGAATGAAGACCTCAGAGTTAGAGCGGTAAAACCTATAATCAATGCATCTTTACAACTGCATTTTCATAACTTTGCATTTGGTAGGGATGAGGAATAGTGTGATCTAAGTGTTTCAGAATTACTCAATGAATGTTACATAGAATTACAGGATACCATTGTTTTTCTCATGAGCAAGAAACAGGAATGACTCAACACCTGCATTCTGATAGTCACACCATTCCTATGTGATTTGAAGAGTCAATATAAACCAAATGTGGGCATTTTCTGCTATTTATATAACAATAAGGTCAATTTCATAAAGCAAAGCAAATTAGTTCAGCCAACTGAGAGAGTAGCCCAAAATGACCCTCACAACTTCTCCACTATACAGGCCCAGGATAAAAATAAATATGGTCCTCAAGTTACTGAAAACAAATCCAGGAATGTCTTGTACATTTTCAACTCTGCTGACTTTTGAAGAAATACATACAGTTCTCCAAATTAAAGCAAGAGTTTGTTAGTAAGCATCATCTACGTGTCCAAAGATAGGTCCTGGGGAAAAAAAGAGATCAACTGGACATTGTCTTTGTTCCCAACAGATGTACATTCAGTTAGGTTGTAAATGGACTCTAATAACAGGTTTTTAAATGGTTGGTAGCATTGTCATTTTTCTTTCTTCTACTTGGCAAATTTATAGAGTTGTAAACTTCAATTAATATAAAACTTGTACTCAACAAATGAGGCTGTCGGGAAAAGAAAGGAGAAAAGAAAAATAAAAGAAGCTTATGGATTCACATAATTTCATTATCTTAATCCCCAAAATGCAATTACTATTAATAAATCTTTAATTAGTTAATTCTATGCATTTAAAATGGCAGGTCTCATTTTTTAAAACGGATTTGCAGGGAGAGATAGTTGAGGGATGTCTCATTGTAGGAGAGAGGAGTAGTCACAATGGCCAAGAGCTGGCAAGTGCAGGAGTGGCCTCTGTGCCCCAGGGACAGTATCTAAGAGCTCAGCATTTATGTCCTCACACTTGCCGAATGCCCCTAGGAGGACGATTTCACAATTCATACCACAAAAAAAATTTCTTTTCCCATTTCAGTTAAAAATAAGCTCAATGTGTGATACAAATGGTTTTCTGTATTTTATGTGTGTGGTTTTTTAATAACTCAAGCATTATTTCAACACATGGCTCCTTGAATGTGTAGCAGCCATAGAAAAACATATAAAGGTATTATAGCCAAAAGAGCAAGGGTAGAATAGCAGATGCAGACCCAGCCAATGAGGAAAAATTCTCAAATTTATGAAATGCCTTCCTACTTATCCCTTGATTCTGTGAGTTAAATATTAGCTTGCCTATTAATAACTAATATTTAAATAGTAATTTATGGCTTACAGAGCACTTTAAAATAGGTTTTCTGATTTTCATGTAACTCTAATACTGTGTCAACAAATATCATTTTTCTCATATTTAGAGAAAGAAAAGGAGGCTAGGAAGTATTTAATATCTTGGTGAATTTCAGCATACTAAGAAGTTAGACCCAAACTTGGTTCTCAATTAAAGTCAAGGTTCCTTCCACTAACGTATTCCACCTCTCAGATCAAGCGGTGTTTGAAGACAGGTAATAACATGTGAGGATGTTGACAATTCCCAATTCTCTACAAAGTTAGAATCCTCATTAAAAACAAACATAATTTTATTTATGAATTTCAGTGATTAGTGAGTTAAATAACCTACAAATCTGAGACACTTTAGAGAATACAGTCTGCATATATCAAATGGTGCCTGTATATATTGTGATTAAAAATATAACTTGGCAGGGCACCTGAGTGGCTCAGTTGGTTAAGCAACTGCCTTCGGCTCAGGTCATGGTTCTGGAGTCCCGGGATCGAGTCCCACATCGGGCTCCCTGCTCGGCCGGGAGTCTGCTTCTCCCTCTGAACCTCCCCCTCTCATGCTCTCTGTCTCCCATTCTCTCTCTCAGATAAATAAATAAAACCTTAAAAAAAAAAATAACTTGGCAATCATCTTTCTAGTATCTCATACTGATTCTTCCGTGAAAAATTTTCATGTGTTGGTTTTTCACTTTGTGAGAATTAACATTATAATTATTTAAATATTTGCTGATTTTGCATTAGAATCAATTTGGAAATAAGGCAGTTTATCTAAGGAATGGGATATAATAAACTATAGAACTCTGAGTTCCCAAACTCAGCAAACCTTAAGAAGTTGTCACATGCACAACACTATGTTGGGTGCTTTGTGTACCTCTCTTCACATGATCTCCCTAACACTCCTACGAGGTAGGCCCTGCACTCATCCTATTTTACAGCTGAGAAAGCTGAAGGTGAAGTAACTTGCCCAAGTTCACAAAGACAGTAAGTGGCAGAGCTGGAATTTGAACCCAGACATTCCGGCTCCAAAAGAATTATAAATGTGACACTAAGTGATTAATTCACTAATAGTTATTTCCTCTGCTTCTTTTCTTCTCCTCCAAGTCCCATATTAGCTGCACTCACATTTATATTACAGCCAAGTACAGTTTTTTTCAGCTAACTTAACAAGGGTTTGGTAGGCAAATGCCTACAACTCCTTCCAATGCAACCTCTACTAATTAACTGAATCAAGCGTATGAAGAGGATCATTATCACTAAGCGTAAACTCATTTGTGGCACCTAGTTTGTGGTTTAAAGGTGTGGAAGATGTTAGGAGAGGCAGCAGTGGCTTCTGAACTACTCAAGTGACAAGTCCCTATCCTTCCTCTCTTCTATTCGAAAAACTCAACTTGCTACAATTTCACCACGCTGGAAGGCAGCAAGCCATAAGGAAGATTTTGAAGAACAACATCCTCTGGTTTGATTTTAAGCCACATCACTCTAGCATAATTTTGTAGCCTCGTTTCCTAATCATTAGAATGGGAATCATAAAGTCAGCCTTAAATGTTGTGATGGAAGGAATCTGTGTAAAGGGCCAGGCAAAATGAATGGTAGATGTCAGGAGATGTTGTGACGACACTCACCTGGGTTAACTTGGACCCAATGCAACTGAATCTGTGTTCTGACACAACTACTTTGGGTTCAAGCCGGAACGTGACTGAATAGACAGATGTAAAAGCAGTTCATATTTCAGATGAGCAGCACACCAAGAATAAAATCAATGGCTTCAACGTTTTTGGCTACTAACCACACAATATAATTCATTACTGACTCTATACAAATAGGCAAATGATTGCCTTAGAACAGGGCCTGCTTAGAATATTGTTGAATGTATTCAACAAAAGATTGATAAAACTTTTCATTTGTTTGTTTTTTAAATGAAGAGGAAGAAAAGGAGTGAATAATAATAATAATTAATAATAATAATATTTGGGAGTAAATAATAATTGGAGTATCAGAGAAATGGTAGCAATCTATATATACCACAATCTTGATATACACTATTATTCAAACCAAAAAGTTCCCATCAAGAAAAATAATAAATCCTGGATTTCCCCAGAAAGCAGAGCCTGAGACAAAGGCTGGTGTGCAGACAGTTTGTGAAGGAGTGTGAAGTCTGGGAAAGGCATAGAGGACTACAGCAGTGAAACGGAGCAGGAACAGAGGAGGGAAGCACTCATTCACTGGCTCCATCCCCCCTTTCGACAAGAGTGGTCTCAGAGAGGGCTACTGCCCCTGCTCTTCCAGCTCAGACATACAACTCTGCCAGCTGGGGTTCTGCAGGTGACACATGCCTTGGTATCAGAATAACAGCAGACAGGAAAGCAAAAGATCTATATTCACTCAAGGCGAGGTGCTGTCAGGCTACAGGAGTGCATAGCAGGTTGCCATCGCAATGGCCAGAGTAAACACAGCCAGAGAGGGTATAGGGAAAGACACAGCAGGTGTCTAATACTCGTACTATTTAGAGACTAGTTATGATGATCTCTGCTGATATTTCTACAAGACACAAAACTTCTATTTACATTTAGAAAACGATTTTTCTTTTCTTTTCTTTTTTTAAAAAAGATTTTTCTTACGGTTGTCCCAAATTTGGGAACCATAGAGTGGCCTTTCTAGATGTAACTGTAATTGATATCACTGTTTTTTTCACGTCGATGCTGATGTGGTGTCTGCAACAGTACAAAAAGGATCTTCTTTGCTAACTGAAAGAGTTTCTTTTAACACCCAACCGGCATTATTATCCTAGCCTGATAGAGCTATAATGACCCACAGGAATTCAGTAACAGGAAAGGAGGCCCTCACTAACAGGAATTGAATGTCCCTTAGAGTACATTCCTGCTTTGACATTCAGGGTTTAGAAATGTGCATCTCAAATTGTTCTCAAAGATGAAGAGGAAGTTGGAAAGTGATGACTAAAAAAAACCGCATAGAAGTTACTTGAATTAGATAATTATTCACAAGTTAAAATATTTACCTGAAGCTTGAAATGTACCTTCATCAATGAAAAGGAAAGGACAGGCGATGATCCAGTAAAATAAAAGCTGTCTAAATTTTTTTTTTAAAGATTTTATTTATTTGTGAGAGAGAGAATGAGAGACAGAGAGCATGAGAGGGAGGAGGGTCAGAGGGAGAAGCAGACTCCCTGCTGAGCAGGGAGCCCGATGCGGGACTCGACCCCGGGACTCCAGGATCATGACCTGGGCCGAAGGCAGTCGCTTAACCAACTGAGCCACCCAGGCGCCCTAAAATAAAAGCTTTCTGAAACCCTCAAATGTGCATCATCTTTTTCCCTCAATTATCTGAATAATTACAATTAGCAAGATAAAATCACCAGAGAACTTACTGGTGACAACCGTTATGAGTCTCTTGAAAATAGGAATTCTAGGATGATCACTTCTACTTTTAAGCAGAGACTATTAAAAAAATGAGTCGTGGAAAAAATGAATCTTAAACAAACGGTTTGGGGACTAAATACTTTTCCATTGGATTTGTTTGCATATTGGTTATTCCTCCCACAATAGATCACTCATTTTAGGTAAGAATTTCTGATAGTGATGAAGCTAAACAGAATAAGTAAAATGATCTGCTCTAGAGCAACTCACATGCGATCAAAAATAACACATGAATTAATGATGTGTGGTATTTATTTAACTTTCTTAAACTTCTCTTTTTGTGAACTTTCTTTTTTAAAAAAGCCGTTTTGTATTTTTAAGAAGTTGGTTGAGAATAAGGTTTCTCCTTGAATATTTCTAACTATAAAAAGATATTACATAAAGTATTTTATACCCCAAAAGGAAAGGTAGAGCCAGTTCTTTTTAGATATTCTTCCTCCCAAGGATTATAGTCAGAGTAGTTTACTTCTCCAGATCTGTTGTTAATCACTGTCACCTGGTACTAGATTGTCCATCTATCCCTATCACCTTCTCTCCTGGCTAGACTTTGGGAATTGGCTTACCTTTGATAAGAAGCCCCTTTCCTTATATTTTGTGCCCATTTTCATAGCCAGGAATCAGAGTAATCCACTCGCATCCATGTTCTATGCTATGAGTCATACGCGTCCACAATCTTTTCACAAGGACAAGGCAGTAAACTGGTAAGTGATTGTCATTGTAAGAAATTAAAAATGAAAAAAATGAAGGCAATTGTATCATTCCTTAAAGTGTTCACTCAGCTATGTGTCCTTACTATAACAGTTTAGGACTGTTACTGGACAGGGGCCCCTGGATGGCTCAGTCGGTTAAGCGTCTGCCTTTGGCTCAGGTCATGGTCCCAGGGTCCTGGGATTGAGTTCCCCATGGGGCTCCTTGCTCAGTGAGGAGCCTGCTTCTCTCTCTGCCTGCCACTCCCCCTGCTTGTGCTCTCTCTCTCTGCCAAATAAATAAATATAAATAAAATCTTAAAAAAAAAAGAATTGTTACTGGACAAACAAACTACATATGGTAATATATATGGCCCCTACTTTCAAGGTGTTTATAGTCTGGTAGAGGAAATAAGATATGCCTACAAATAATTATGATAGAATTAAAAAAAAACAAGTGCCACAAGAGCGTTAGAAATATGAGCATCTAGGTGAGAAATAAATTGTTTTTCTATGTTATTAATTCTACAATAAGCAGGACTAAGAACTCCTGGGAGTCAAGAGTAAAGAACACTCACCCCCTCATCCAGCTGCAGGGGCATTCCAACTACCCGTGGATTTTAATTTACCCTGAACATCTCTATTTAAATATCTTATCAGGATTTCAAACTCACCATGTCCAAAGTCAAGTACATCATTTTCTCCTTAAATGGTCTCCACCTATCTTTCCCTCCCTCAGTTCCCAAACCATTTCCCTACTCCTAGTATTCAGATAATCCTTTGTATACCACAGTCACGTTCTCCCTCATTGCCAGTCAAGAATATGGCAAATCACCAACTTTCTACTTCCTTTAAGCACTTCCCCAGATCCTTCTTTTTATTTTATTGATAGACTTTCAGACTTGCAATAGCATTTGCACTATTTTCCTTATCTTGTGTCTCTCCTGACTACAATAGTCTAATTTATTTCCTGCTGACAGATTAATCTTCCCAATTTATAGCCCCGATCATAATTCCCACACTCAAACACATTTAGAGGCTCTAAACTAATCAACTATTCAATTTTAACTATTGACTATTAACTAGTCAGTATCCCTCATCCTGGTAGTCAACATATATCTTGAGGCTCTATTTCCAACCTTATTTTCCAAAACTTACCTATGTCTAATCTGTGACCTCCTTACATGTGTACACTAGAATATTCTGATGTTTTCATGTTCCTGTGCAAGAAACTCCATTGATCTGAAACCTCCTGTTTTTCAAATTTCAAAGTTTATCATAATTTCCACTTTTATATGAATTCTTTACTGATGCCCCACAGCCAAAACTAAGCTCCGGACCATTCTTTATTTACCACTTAAGACCTACAATACAATCAAAATTACTTGACTCCTCTTTTCTCTCCCATTTCAAGGGCCATGGCTGAGTCTTACTGATCTCTGTAAATCTGTAGTATTTAGCATAATGTCTGTCTTACAGTCTGATCCATTTTTTTCCCCATGAAACTGAATGTTCAATCACTAAC
The DNA here is from genome assembly GCF_002201575.2 of Neomonachus schauinslandi. Lineage (NCBI taxonomy): Eukaryota > Metazoa > Chordata > Mammalia > Carnivora > Phocidae > Neomonachus > Neomonachus schauinslandi. The sequence continues at coordinate 121,321,830 of NC_058404.1, read as the reverse complement.
AAATGAATTTCTCCAAGCAATGATTCTTCAGATACCAATGAAATTGATGTTTTTTCCTGTTCGCAAATGCCTAACACATTTTAATCTTTCCTAAATTAACATCAAGTTCAAAAAGCAAATGGCGCTGGGAGAGTACATTGTTTCCTGGGCCTCCTTTCTCTTAGAATCCCTTTTCATTTAACTTCTCTTGGTTCTGACAGTCAAAGGCTCATCCATCTAGGCTTAAAAGCCAAAAGGGGTTTAAAAGCCACAGGAGGGGGCTGTTCAGTTTTAAATACAATTTAGAAAACTTTGGGAAAGAATGACAGTTCTTTTTCAGGAATCTTCCCTACGTATTTCAACAGAACAGCTTTGCAAATTGGAAATGGTAAAATATTATACCACCAGCCAAGTAATAGAAAGTCACTCGCTGCTGTGTAGAAAGATTCACTTGATTTTCACAAGGAGCACAAAAGACTACATTGTATGTATTTAAATCTGAGACTGACAAAAATGCCAGAAGGAAAAAGAAAAGTAGTCAATTTCTCTAAAAGATCATTATTTAGGAATAAATTACTATGCAAAGAAGCATGGATCTTCTTGACAACTTGTGAATTTAAGGCCGATGAAATGCCTCCCTCCTCATCCCTAATAATCAACTCTGCTGTGAAATATGGTAAGCATTCTAAGTTTGGGGAACGTACAAAGCTTTGAAATCAATGTGTTTCCGGTACAGGGGATTAAGGAAAGAACTTAATAAATCAGCTTAGGAAATGCTTCATTTCCTGTGCCCTATCTGGGAAGGGAAACATAAAACAGGCAGAACCAGGTGCAACAAAATCATACACCTGGATGGACAATCTCTTCCAGTTCCTTTTAGGCACCACTCAGATGGTCAGTTTATGCTCTTGAGCTAGAGCTTCCTTTTCTAAGGCAAATGGAGTAGTTTTTGCAGACACTTTCCTTAAGTTAACAAATAGGGTTGTTGGCAGAGGTTGAAGGAGATAGTCATTATGTAATTATTATCTCTGCTCAAAAGAGAAATTATCCTACTTGGGTTAATAGTTCATTAGAAAGAAGACACCATTAATAGGCTGGGCTCATTTCTGGTTAGGTAAAAGAAGTTGGTATCTTCCCAAAATGATCATAATAGAAAAGCCTGCCAGGTCATCTCTGGGTTGTCCTCCACTTTCCGTCTTCCTTATGGCTAGGTTTTGCAAGCTGATTTTACTGATCCTATTCCATTTTGCTTTCAGAAAGACACATAATCCATTCAGAGTTTAACAATGCCAGGAAAATAGTGTACTCGGTGGTGCTTACAGACCTGGAGTGGTGAGCAGCCTAACCCAGACTTTCAATTTTATATTGACCTGGCACCTGTTTGTGAGCAGTGTTCTTCATGGCATCGGGATTTCCCATGCATACTGAAAAGTTACTTATAAGCTTATGCACTGATTTCTGGGACCCTTCATAACTACTCTTTATTTTAAAAAATCAGATGCCAGGTAACTCTTCTAAGTTAGATTTTCTGGCCTTGATACCTGCTGCAACTTAACTCTGGAAATGCCAAGACGCATGATAAGCAATCATATGTGATTTTGGAGTGTTTGGGAATTTGTCCTAAATTTATATATGTATTTTGGGAAATTAATGGTAAATATCATTGAAGGAGTGTGCATAATTTTTCCTACACTATTATTCTAAATTAGAATTTTTGTAGGCAGCAAACTTTTGAAAAAAGCACATGCAAAATAAAATTAGGACTGATTGTTTTCCAGGGCTCCTCAGAATCAGTATTTCCCAACTGTGTTCTTTTATGATAGTTTGTACTTTGGTTTTCACACTTATTAAATCTGTCTTGTATTAGAATTACGTATTTGTTTTTCCCAACAGTACATTGACCACTGTTGGTAAGGACAATGTCTTAGTCATTTATGTATTCCTTGCACAAATGAGTACATAGTAGGGTCCTAATAAATATTCATTAAATGTAATTGCTTACAGGGAATCCCTCAGAAAGGGCTAACACAGTCATATGTAATAATTTCTTGCAACTGGTCATTAATATAGTCAGGGCTCATAGTGATTCATATACAGCCCTTATCTGAGTTTCTGAAATTGCAATCAGTGGGTAGGATTCTTATGTCCATAAATTTCTGAAATGTTGTGCAAAATGTGTGTATGTGTGTAGATCTGTGCTTATTTCCAGAACAAATGTTATTAACTTTAATCAAATGACTCTCCTCTTTACCCACCCTGCCCCCTTGAGATATTAATATTCTCTTCCCCAGGCAGCTTGATCCAGGCTCTCAATTTATCAGAGCCAAAAGATATTTGGGACAAATATAGGCCAGCATCTGCAATGCAGTATTTCTGATTACAGCCTTTCACCCATACTTGACAATCTTGTTATTTCTAGACTTAACGCCTGAGAGGAGCACATTTTTGAGAAAGAGTACATTTGTAACCAGCATTTTATCCCCAGATTTTTATTCTCTCAAAGTGCTATCGCGTATTCTCAGTACCTTTATGGTGCCATCAAATACACTGCAAGGCCACTACTCCAGCAAACATTTCCTTTCGGTGAAAACAACAAACATCTTCTCCATGGAGCCTTCCCCACGGACTCCCTGCCAACACCCACACACTCGACTCCGCAAATGAATTGCTGTATACAAGTTTCGCGGGAAGGTCCCTGAAGGTAAACTGAGGCTAACAGTCCCCCTCCCCACCCCCCCAGTGATTTCGGATCCACACCATCAGAAGATAAGAGAAAATGGTACCTGTGTTGTTTTCACTGCTACAAAGACTGGACAGAAGAAGACAAAGGATGGTCACTTGAAGGAGTTCCATGGTGCTCGTGGACCGTCTCAGTGGTGCTTCTCTCCAGAGTCCCGCAGAGATAACTCCCTCCCAGCCTGGCAGGGCCTTATTAGCAAATGGAAAAGGTGTGCTGAATGTGAGCAGTCACTGCCCATTCCCACTGATTTCGGGGGCTCTGATAAAGAACGGGAGGAAATACACACACTCCCTTTGGGAGTTCAGCAGAGAGGAGATTTATTGTTTCAGTCCCTTACAGGAACTTTTTTTTCTCTTCCTCTGGCAGCGACTTGTGTTTTTGTTACTACATTATTTTGTTCTTCTTCAACAAAAAGGTCAGGGCGGGTTCTTAACAGAAACAGATCTTTCTTGAGAATGGATCATACAGCTTTCTAACTTTTGTTTTGAAAGTGTGTTTCGGAGTGGTTACAGAAAGGGCCTGATTAACTGGAGACTCGCTTTGGATAAAGAGGCTTTAATTGCCTGAGGGTTAAAGTTTGGAGCAAAGTCCACAAGGAATCAACTCTTCTTCTTTCTTTCCAACTTGAAAGCCAGATTAGCAAAGATCACCTTCTGGAGATAAGTGCAAAACCGTATTAAATAGGTCCTGCTATGCTCTCGAGTGTGCAAAAGACTACCTAGGGACGTCCAGGGAGGTTTTCAGGATATTTCTAATAGAATTAAGCAACGACATGACCGTTCACTGCTCATTCCTGGTTTTGATTGGTGGAATTTGATGAAGAGTAAAGAAAAAATGAGTTACACAAGTACCCCCCGCTTTGGGAAACTAGTGTTGGGCGTCTACGTGGCAGCGAGCTGTTGTAGAGGCCGCGCGCACCCTGAGCAGCCAGAGGGGCCCCGGCAAGCTCCTACCCGGGACCACACTCAGCGCCCCAGCATCAAGCCACTGCAGCTTTGAACTGTATCCTGGGAGCATCGGGCCTTTATCTCCACTGATCTTGTGCATCCATTAGCATGATTGTATCCTAAGGTATGAGAAAAGCCTAAGAAAGGTTATTTTGGGGGAGGGGGTTGGGAATGCTTAAAAATTTCTCCATGTAAATTAATAATTGCTTCTTCACTTTACACCATTTCCACTTACGGACATTTTCGTAAGAATGCTCTACTTGCAGATACCGAGGGAAACCTGTAACACCCCCCCCCCCCCCCCCCCCCCGCAAGGATACTCTTCTCTAAGAAATAAGATTGAAATGGCACTGGGGTAGAATGGTCTCCCAACAAGTCAGTGAGGTCGGGAGAGAGAGATTTTTCAGACCAGAACTTCAACCAGGAAAGACCTTGGGTAGATTAGTGGTCTCTTTGATGTTCCTAGCAATTAAGACATGGTGATAGCTCAGCCACCATCTCCATGTGTGCCAAGTAACTTAACACTTTTCCTTAGCCACATCTAATGTCAGCCAATGATCCTTTTATATACCTTTATCCGTGAAGCCTCATAGGCAAACAAGTGTCAGTGGATCAGTATAGATCCATCTGCTTCACCATGAAAACTACTCCAAAAGTATACTTTTTTACCTGGTTACAAGGAAGACACACACTTCACTGCTGCACTGTGCTGAGGAGTACTCATTACAAAAGTGGTTAGAGCAAGTCAACTGATCAAAATATCCCAAACACTAGCTTGTTTCTTCCTAAATTATACCAAGTCTCAGAAGAGCCTCCAAGTTTATATTTTGTGCATAAGCAAACTGGATTTTACCCTCTCTTCTAATTAATTTTCTAAAACAGACCACCTTTGGACTTGTTACTTTATTTGGCATATCCTGGATAGTATAAAGATAGTAATGTATGTGAATAGTTGTCACATTCACTTACCAGAAATAAATTGAGGTGTGGCCATGAATTCACAGCGGAGCACTCACATTGCCTCACTTCCTGCTCCTTGCTCTGCTCTAACTGTGGAGTTCTCAGCACACAGTGTCACCACTGATGTTGACCATGCTTGTTGCTATGCTGGTTCCAAGAGCATTTTGACTTCTCAGCCCTAACAGCTAGGCATCTCCATGAAAAAGACTAGATACCTATTTCAAAAATGCTTGATAATAGAATATGATGTCTATTTAAAAGACAGGACCTGTAGATGAAAAAAACTAAAACTAAAACATAAACTAAGAAAATTCATTTTTGATAGTATAGAGGTTCCTCAAAAAGTTAAAAATAGAAATACTCTATGATCCAGCAACTGTACTGTCAGGGATTTACTCAAAGGATACAAAAATACTGATTTGAAGGGATACAGGCACCCCAGTGTTTATAGCAGTATTATCTACAATAGCCAAATTATGGAAAGAGCCCAAATGTCCATCAACTGATGAATGGATAAAGAAGAGGTGGTATACACACACACACACACACACACACACACAAGGAATATTACTCAGCCATAATAAAGAAGGAACTCTTGCCATTTGCATTGACATGTATGGAGCTAGGGTGTATAATGCTAACCAAAATAGATCAGTCAGAGAAAGACAAATACCGTATGATTTCACTTATATGTGGAATTTAAGAAACACAACAAATGATCATAGGGGAAAAAAAAGAAAGAGGAAAACCATGAGAAAAACTCTTAACTATAGAGAACAAACTGATGGTTACCAGAGGGGAGGTAGGTGGGGGAATGGGTTAAATAAGTGAGGATTTAAGGAGGGCACTTGTTATAATGAGCACTGGGTGTGTTAGGTAAGTGTTGAATCACTAAATTGTACACCTGAAACTAATATTACACTGTATGTTAATGAACTTGAATTTAAATAGAAACTAAAAAAGAAAGAAAGAAAAAATAAAATCATTTTTTTTAAGAGAGAGTTTTAGAGAGAGAGAAAGCATGCGCAAGCCAGGGGAGGGGCAGAGGGAGAGAGAGAGAGAGAGGATCTTAAGCAGACACCCCATTGAGCATAGAGCCAAACTCAGGGCTCAATCTCACAACCCTGAGATCATGACCAGAGCTGAAATCAAGAGTTGGTTGCTCAACCAACTGAACCACCCAGGTGCCTGAAGAAAATAATTTTTAAATGGCTTAGGCAAAAAAAAAAAAAAAAGGAAAAATAAGAGTAATATGGTGGGTCAGTTTTGTTAACAGATCAGAAGGTATTTTTAAAGTAAAATAATTCAGTAAGATGATGGTGATTGCCATAAGAGATAGATCATTTTCATAAAATAAGAAGTATATGTATATACATAGCTACATTTATATACTTAGATATATTTGCAGATATGTATATGTGTAAGAGGGATTAGATAGAGGCAAATTGAACATATAGTACATGTGATGAGTAGAATGTATTATGTAATAAGTGGTTTTTGACAAGTTGTTTATCATTACAAAAATAAAGTTAGGTCCCTATTTTGCTTCAAATACCAAAATAAAATTTTTCTATGTTAAAAAATTAAATGTGCCCAACAAAAGCAAGATTCTAGAAGAGAACATAGGTGATTATTTGCATATAGCTGGGTTGCTGAGGACATTTTATGCATGACATAAAAAGCAGAGCATTGATCTGTTCCCTTAAGGTCAGGAACACGAACGGGATGCCCATTCTCACCACTGTTGTTCAACATAGTACTAGAAGTCCTAGCTTCAGCAATCAGACAGCAAAAAGAAATAAAAGGCATCCGAATCAGCAAAGAAGAAGTCAAACTCTCACTCTTCACAGATGACATGATACTTTATGTGGAAAACCTAAAAGACTCCACCCCAAAATTGCTAGAACTCATACAGCAATTCAACAACGTGGCAGGATACAAAATCAACACACAGAAATCAGTTGCATTTCTATACACTAATAATTTAACTGTAGAAAGAGAATTTAAGGAATTGATCCCATTTACAATTGCACGAAAAACCATAAGATACCAAGGAATAAACCTACCGAAGAGATATAGGATCTGTACTCTAAAAACTACAGAATGCTTATGAAAGAAATTGAGGAAGACACAAAGAGATGGAAAAATATTCTGTGCTCATGGATTGGAAGAATGAACATTGTTAAAATGTCTATCCTGCCCAGAGCAATCTATACATTCAATGCAATCCTTATCAATATACTATCAACATTTTTCACAGAGCTGGAACAAACAATCCTAAAATTTGTATGGAATCAGAAAAGACCCCAAATAGCCAGGGGAATGTTGAAAAAGAAAACCAAAGCTGGGGGCATCACAATAACTGACTTCAAGCTATATTACAAAGCTGTGATCATCAAGACAGTATGGTACTGGCACAAAAATAGACACATAGAGAGCCCAGAAATGTACCTCCAATTCTGTGGTCAACTAATCTTCAACAAAACAGGAAAGAATATCCAATGGAAAAAAGGACAGTCTCTTCAATAAATGGTGCTGGGAAAATTGGACAGCCACATGCAGAAGAATGAAACTGCACCATTCCCTTATACCATACACAAAGATAAACTCAAAATGGATGAAAGACCTAAATGTGAGACAGGAATCCATCAAAATCCTGGAGGAAAAAAACAGTCAGCAACCTCTTCGACCTCAGCCACAGCAACTTCTTGCTAGACACATCTCCAAAGGCAAGGGAAACAAAAGCAAAAATGAACTATTGGGACTTCATCAAGATAAAAAGCTGCACAGCAAAGGAAATAGTCAACAAAACTAAAAGGCAACCTACGGAATGGGAGAAGATATTTGCAAATGACATACCAGATAAAGGGCTGATATCCAAGATCTATAAAGAACTTATCAAACTCAACACCCAAAAAACAAATAATCCAGTCAAGAAATAGGGAAAAGGGGGCGCCTGGGTGGCTCAGTTGGTTAAGCGACTGCCTTCGGCTCAGGTCATGATCCTGGAGTCCCAGGATCGAGTCCCGCATCGGGCTTCCTGCTCGGCAGGGAGCCTGCTTCTCCCTCTGACCCTCCCCCCTCTCATGTGCTCTCTGTCTCCCTCATTCTCTCTGTCTCAAATAAATAAATAAAATCTTTAAAAAAAAAAAAAAATGAAATAGGGAAAAGACATGAAGAGACACTTCTCCAAAGAAGAAATACAAACGGCCAATAGACACATGAAAAAATGCTTCACATCACTTGCCATAAGGGAAATACAAATCAAAACCACAATGAGATACCACCTTACAGCAGTTAGAATGGCTAAACTTAACAACACAGGGAACAACAGATGTTGGCGAGGATGCAGAGAAAGGGGAACCCACCTACACATTGGTGGGAATGCAAGCTAGTACAGTCACTCGGGAAAACAGTATGGAGCGTCCTCAAGAAGTTAAAAATAGAGCTATCCTATGACCCAGCAATTGCACTACTACGTATTTACCCCAAAGATACAGATGTAGTGAAAAGAAGGGGCTCCTGCACCCCAATGTTCATAATAGCATTGTCCACAATAGCCAAACTGTGGAAGGAGCCGAGATGTCCTCAGGGGAAGGGAGGAAAAACTGAATGGAAGAAATCAGAGAGGCACAAAAACCATGAGAGACTCTTGACTTTGGGAAACAAACTGAGGATTGCAGAAAGGGAGGTGCATTGGGGGATAGGGTAATTGGGTGATGGACATTAAGAAGGGCACATGATGTGATAAGCAATGGGTGTTATATGCAACTAATGAATCATCAAAAACTAATGATGTACTATGTGTTGGATAATTGAATTTAAAAAAATTAAATTTTTTTTGGCTCAACAACACACCCTACGATGAAAAGGCAAATAAAAAACTTGTAAAAAAGAATACAAAGTAAAGATTTGATATCCTTAATACGTAAAGCCCTCTTGCTAATCAACAATAAGCCAATGACTCTGTAACTGAAAGATAGATGAAAGAACATCACAAAAGAAAAAATAAAAGGCCAACAAAATGGAAAAATATATTCATGTTACTAGAAGTCAAAGAAATGGATTTTCAAGAACTGAGATAATACTTCTTGCCTATCAAATATAATTGGTTATATTTTCTGGCAATACCCAATTTTGATGAATGCTCAAAGAAAGTTACTGTCTTATTTCTGGGGTATGAACTTTCTGGGGTGTGACTTGGCAATATACATCAAAACTCTTAAAAAAGCACTCTCTTTGAACTTGTAATTATATGTTTAAGAACTTATTTTAAAAATGAAGATGTTCATTAAAGTTCATGATATTACAAACATTTTCAATAACATTAATTATTGGGAAATAAGATGGGATATTATTCATCCACAAAATAGTATTAGAAACTTTTTTTTAGACATGGATGTACATTCATGGTATTTTGTTGCAGATGAGAGAGAGAGAAAATGTCGGCAGTGGCTTATCTCTTGATAGTGAATTACAGATAGTTTTTATCTTATATTTGTGTTTTTAAAAGATTTTCTAGAGTGAATGTATATATTTCTATCTTTAAACAAATAACACCTTTATTTTACTTGATACATTTTGTTTAATTTAATTTTATATAAACAATTTGTATTCCAACCTACTGGAATGCTTGAATATTTTTTAAAGATTTTTATTTATTTATTGAGAGAGAGAGAGAGCATGAGCAGAGGGGAAGGCCAGAGGGGGAGGGAGAAGCAGAGTCCCTGCTGAGCGGGGAGCCTGATGTGGGACTTGATCCCAGGACCCTGACTTCATGACCTGAGCAGAAGGCAGATGCTTAACCAACTGAGCCACCCAGGCGCCCCTGGAATGCTTGAATTTTTAGGAAATGTGTGATTTAAGAGCACTTTAATGAAAGAAAACAGGTGAAGAGAACTAAACCACCCTAACCTGAGAGATGAAAAGATGTTTTTGCTTTTATTTTTACACAATATGTCTTCTGTATTCCTTGTCTAATCTGAAAGATAAACTCTTGTGAGGTTCTGCAAGAGCCATCTCAGAATTCTTTCCAAGCGCATATCAAGGCTGGTCACTGCCATCTTTGACACTGAAGAAATTGTATAATGAAGGCTCCAACACCGATGAGTTTATGTTAACTCCTGTGGTGCTGAGAAAATTTATTCAACTGGCACCATTATTAAGCCCCCAAACTAAACTTCCTTCTAATACTTGCCTTCTTTCTCTCTGCCAGCTTGTCACTGAATAAAATCATCTAAAATGGAAGGAATGTCCAAAAGTGATCTCATGAACTGGCAAAGAACATGAGTCCTGGGTTTAAATTCTGACTCCCTCCTTTAATCATATGTGTCTTGACTGAGTTACTTTTTATGCTTCGGTTTTACCAGGGAAAAAATGGGGATAATCACTATGGCAACTGTGAATGTTTTTCAGAGAATTAGGTGAGAGTTCAGAAAGTCTCCTAAAAGTATATATTGAAACAAACAAGCAAACAATTAAACTAACCTTAAACTTCTAGAATGTTTAGGCTAAAAGAAATTAGTTCAGTGATATATTTTCAGGTTGTTAGAATTTTACATAAACCATCTCATTCTAGAGTGATTAACCAATTTCCTAAGAAATGGTGCAAATCCCAAAATATTGTTGCAATCAGATTAAATAGATTTCTAACTCCTATTTTCAGGGATTCATTCCACGCTCCACTTTAAGGTATTTTAAATATCAAGTGTTTTCTTCGATGGAGATAGAAACTAACAGCTTATTTTTATTACTTGCTTATCTGAAATGGGAATCATGGAATCTTCTGAAGGTATTGGGATCAGAGCTGAAGACAGACAGATATCTAGGGCCCATGATACTGGAGATATAAAGTCTCTTAACTGACTGAGCCACCCAGGTGCCCAGATAGGGATCAATCTCTTAAGGCTTTTGATACGTAAAGACATGAATAAAAGCACAATAGTTCAGAGATGAGATATACAAAAAGTTACTTTAATACAGATTCTTACCTAATATTATCATTTGTCAGGAATCCCCTTGCCAAATGACAAATGAGCCTTCATATCAACAGTTGAAATGATTGGAAGCCATTACTCTGTGAGGCAGCCCATTCTTCTGTTCAACCATTCTTCTTTTTAAAAAATGTAATCACCTTTTCTTTATCCTCATCTGCTTTAAGAAGCTCTGGAAATCACTGTCATAAATCGATTTTTTTATGTACAAAACTGAGTGGAAGACCATTTTTTCCGTTAATTATGTAGATCATATTAATAAGGAAATGAGATTTTTCTAAGAACTTTTTGCGAATAAAATGGAATATAATTCATTTGATTATATCTAATGAATCATAGGTATGATGACATCCATAATGTTCTGGAACATGTAAATGAACTCAGAAATAAACAGGCAAGTATAAAATTCTTCGATAGTTTACTTAACTTTACATTTAGCTCAGCTGTTGCCATACACCACATGACCAGGATTTCTGCTCAGATATCTCATTTTTGGGTGCCAGAAATAATGGTATCTTAGGGAAATATTCTTTTCTTATGTCAAAAGACAGCTATAGTGTGCAGTATGTACCAGGGATTTTTCACAGGTATGTTCATACAAAGGTGTGACATGTAAGTGAATCGCATCTAAATGCCTTCATTTGTCATTTTATAAATGATCCATCTAGCTTTACTAATTTACCTATTTAGACTTTACTCCTTTTTTTCCTCACCCATTTTAGTTTTTGTTCTTAGTTTTACATATCCTTTTTTGTATTGTTCATCTTGGTGGCCAGTTAGTAATACTCAAAGGGATCTTTCACAGGACCAGATCTGAACCAGTTTAAAAGCATGATGAAGTGATTATTTACTTCTCTTTTCTAAACTTCCAGACAAATGGAGGTTAAAGTTAATTATCTAAAAACTGTGGGCTCCCCCCTCCTCTTTTTCCAAATAAAGAAAGCCAACTGTAGGCACAGCTTTTGGGTATTCATAGAAACCTATAAACTTAAAAGTTAGAAATTGAGTGTACTGGATCATTCCTCTTAATAAACCACTTTCTAAACATAACTTAGTTAAAGAGTTACCTTACTAATGACTTCTGGACTATACCTCAGGGATTTAAGAACCTGTTGCTTGCTCTTCATATTTCATTCCTAATCTTCTTTGGTCATTCCCTTCCAGGATTCTGACATTTAACAGAGTATATGCTCTTTAGAAGAGACTTTACCTAGATGTATTCTAGTTTGGTTTTCCCCTGGATGCTCTATCTCAGATCAACATTCTGCTAACCTGGGGAGAGATTTCCCAGATTATGATGTTCTACATCTTCCTATCCTGACTCTTGTCAAAACTGGCTGAGATCAGTAGCCAAGACTTTTACTGCTTACTGGATGCCCAACTTTTTGGATTAGGTAGGTTCATGTGGCTTGTTCCGGCCAGAGGATATATGCAGAATAACATGTGTTACTTCCAGGACAATGCATAAAAGAGAAAGTATGAATCTTCTATGCTTTATATTTCCCTTCCTTGGCAACCTTTGAGACCATGGATTCCTATGGTGCAGTCTGGATGTCTGAGTGACTGTATGGAGCAGAGTCCTCTACCTCCAAACCATAGATCTGCTCTGAATTTGTTTCAGCAACACACAAACATTTACTGTATTAAGCCACTGAGATTATTTCAAGTTTGTTTGGTTACCAAAGCCTATTGTGACCAGTGAAGGATCCTATTTATCACCTTCTCTTGAGAATCTTGATTTGATAGAATTAAGATCAAACTAGTCATACTTTGCAGACATCATCAGCCTCCCGTACTAGATAGTAAACTCCTCAATGGCAGAGCATTTGGCTTGGTCATCTATCCCCATAGTTTAGCAGAGTTCCTGACACAAAATAATTAAATTTTATGTCAACTATGTTGATCCCTCAGCTCTGATCTTAAACTTTTAGGAAGGTTTTATATTGAATCCTAGTTTCTCTCCTGCATTTACCTCTCCATTTTTCCTTCAGCAATAAAATGCAATGGAAGTTTTATTGCTCCAGTTGAAGGCTCATTATTAATCTAGGAGGTAGGTGGGGAGAAAGGAGGTCCAGACAGTTCTTTAGAGATTAGGTAGATTTCCTCATTTTACTGAGAGAAGTTAGTATGTCAAGAATACATTGGCTTTGGGGGCAAATAACCTTAGCTCAACCATTTTCTCTATGTGACTAAGGGCAAGTTAATAAAGCCCACTAATCCTTAATGGAGAAAAATGGTGAAAAAAATAATTTTCTTGAGGAGCTATTGAAATAATACATGATGTCATATATGTAAATTACCTGAAGCAGTTGACACTCCTCCCATTCCAGTTCTGTTAGAATGGAAGTAACTAGAAGCTCTAGAATGGAAATAACTTTTTCTTTGAGTCTTAGTTTACTCATCCATAAAATGACAGTGACAGTTCTTATTTCTGAAACTATCAAGCTGAAAGCTTTGTTTCAAAAATTAAAGATGATTTGAATAAAATGATTCTAATACTAATTAGTTTCTATATAAAAATAAGATACTGTCTTTTCAGTTTTCGGAAAATTAAGAATATGTTTCATAAAGCAATGCAAATAGTTTTAGGAAAAGGGTGTTAATAATTAAGAACATGGCCATTATTAAATGCCTTGCCTTGCCAGAATGTAAATAATTTTAGCAAAATATAAGTGGTCTTTGTACCAAACTTCTCAAAATAAATCATTTCCATTTCATCACCAAATAGAATTGTTTAAAAATGTTTTCAACTTCATTAAACTAGAATTGACTTAGTATTTTCTCATCCTGTACAGCTAAACATAAAAATATCTTGGATTAACAACAAAGCTGGGACCCAATTCAACCCATCCTTCCAAATCCAGACTTTGGTCAGAGGAAATGACATAGTAATGGCTTTCACAAGCAGCTGAGTGCTGCATCTGAGCACATTTCCAACCATAGAATTCAAATTTCCTGCTTTAGGAGGTTTTAGATTCTGATATCCTGTACTGGTTTGACTCTACAGCATTGGCAGTTTTGCCCACAATTATCCATGAATCTTAATATCAGAATTACTCTATGGGGCTTTTCAAAACTATATGTTTAAGGGGTGCCTGGGTGGCCCGTTCAGTTGAGCATCCCACTCTCGGTTTCAGCTCCGGTCATGATCTCATGGTCCTGGGATTGAGCCCCATATTGGGCTCCGTGTGCTCAGCCCAGGGTCTGCTTGAGATTCTCTCTCCTCTCCCTCTGCTTCTTCCACTTGTGCTCTCTCTCTCTTTAAAAATAAAATAAAATAAAATCCCATATATATTTAAGCCTGACCCGTAAAATTTCTATTTAGGAAGTCCAGGTAGGGGCCAGGCATACAGATGATAAAAAATACATATATTGGTGATTCTGATGGCTATCCTCAGTTAATTATTAATTTAGATCATTATTAAAAAAGATTTTTTAAAAAATGTGTGTTTGCTACTATTTAAAAGGAAGCAGCTGAATTTTCTGATCCTCACTCTTGGCATTCATTCCAAAGTCTTACTTTAAGATTCTGTAAGTGTTTCTAATTGACTCCTGTCAAGCCTTCTCAACATCAGTATAATGAAGTTTTAAAAAGCAGCAACAATATTTCAGAAGCTCACTTCTACCAAATGTTTACTCCTTTGATTTAAAATATAAAATTCCATTTATATTGTCAAACTCACAGCTAATTAAACTTGGCTTGATCTTTTCAAGTGGCAATGACTCCAGCCTATGGGAAGATATATTTATTTATTTATTTACTTATTTATTTATTTAATTTATTTATTTTTAAAGATTTTATTTATTTATTTGAGACAGAGAGAATGAGAGACAGAGAGCATGAGAGGGAGGAGGGTCAGAGGGAGAAGCAGACTCCCTGCCGAGCAGGGAGCCCCACGCGGGACTCGATTCCGGGACTCCAGGATCATGACCTGAGCCGAAGGCAGTCGCTTAACCAACTGAGCCACCCAGGCGCCCCCTATGGGAAGATATAATTAGTTTTTATGATTTTGAGTCTTTAAATCCCAAACATTCCAAACTGCTTTGAATAATCCTTCATGAATCCCAGCCTGAATCTCATTATATTTGCATCTTGATTTATAGAACAAGAATAAAATACCTCCAAATTTTGAGGTTATGGTTATATTCCAAGTGGTTTCAGATTTTTTCCTTTCTATTTGGCCAAAGTGTATTTTGTGAACACTCAAATTTGAGACATGGTGACCAAGGTGTAATTCCATTAGAATGTCATTCTGTCTCATCTGTTTAATTATATACCATGTTTTATTTCATGCTGTCCCAAGTAGAATTCTCCTCCTTGAAAAAAGCAAAACATGCTGATCCATAAGACAAGTGTTTCAGATATTTAGCAGTAGTTATGTTCTATTTAAATTAATAAATTAGCATTTGTATTTTCTATACAACCAGTGTCTTTTGGATATGACTAGCTTAATTTCATTCTCCAAATCTGACAAATTTGAATTTCTGGGTCTAGGAAACCAAAAACCAGATGCTGATCCATTGTGACCCAACCAAGTCATGCCTCTGTGAAGCCCTGCCTGTCACTGGAAAATATCTCTATTTTTATTGTTGTTGTTGCTTCTGTCACACAAAAAAATAAAGAAATAAAATCTAAATTTCATTATCCACTGTATTTTATAGAACATATTGCTTTCTTTTTTTTTTCATTTTCTTCAAATAACTTTTTAAGCTTCAAGAATGGCTCACTAAGCCTTGAATTTAGTTGAAATTTGATTTAATGAAATTAAATGAAAAAGTTCACATTTTTCTTTAAAACTTCTTTCTTGTTTTTACAAACTCTGATGGTAGTTATTTTGTTTCTTTAAGTACCATTCCATTAAAACTCTGATTTTTAAAAATCATTTATTTCTTAAGAAAGATGGTTTTTGTTTTGCACTCTTGTTAACATCTAAAACACTTTTGGTGGAACTTCACTGCACGTTGTGGAGAAGCATAAAGAATAAACACAACATTCTCACAATATCATAGCCCAATGTAAGGGATAACCATCGCTTGCATTACAATCAAGTGCTTCATCCAGAAATTTTTCTTTGCAGTCTTCTTCTGCACTCCAAAATAAGATCCTAGAAATTTCATAACTAATACTTGTCTTGAAGTGAGTAGCTCTGAATTTCCAAAACTGATTTGATTTTTTTAAATAATTTATTTCAAAAAATAAATAAAATAATTTATGCCAAATTTCACAGCAGGCTAGGCACAATTGATCTTAATGGCTACTTTGTCTCACTTGCTGTCCTGATGGTCTGCTTTCTCTTGAGTGTAATTTTTGGAAGACATTTATAGTTTATTGAGAAATCAAGAAAAGGGGAAAGTTGTGAGTGATTTAGAAAGGTAGCTCACAATCATTGAAAATAGCAAGATTTATCCACACCAATTGCTTATCCCAATTCCCAATGTTAACTTCTGAAAAATATCTTAATTCAGTATTTTAAAATGTTTAAATGGATTACAAGACCAAAAATATAGCAGAAAAAAACAAAAACAAGAAAGAAGTTTTAGATGTGGAAAGACAAAAAAAGAGCAAATACAATGCTTATATATTAGAGTTAGCTCTTGGCTTTAACCCAATTTGGTGATGACCCAAGTAATAGCCATCAAGAGTCCTGGTTTGTCAACCTGAGCTTGGAAATTCTGTAGCACAATGCTTCTCTAAGTGTGGTGGTGCACTGTAAGCATAAAAATCACCAGGAGTGCTTGTTAAAAAAGAAAGAGCATACATTTTGTCTGGACTAGATAGTCAAAATCTCTAAAGTTAAGACCCTAAAAATTGTATTATTGAGAGGCTCACATATGTAATTCTTTTGCATGCTAAAGTTTTGGAAACACAGCTGTATTTTTGTGTGTGTGTTCATTTTTGTTTATTTGTTTTCTCCAGGGTTTACTAAGTGTTCCCATATAAGACATTCTGGATCAGCTCCAAAATAAGGGAGTCCATCAATACTCAGGATGCAGCCTTGCCCTACGTATGTCCTCTATAGCTCATTAGTAAGTATAGGAATGTTGTTGAGGACTGAAGCAAAAGGGAATGCTTCCATTTACTTAAATGCTGACTTAGTGATTTTATGTGATAGAGAAAATAAAGCCCCGTTCACTACAGACTCAAACATTTCACTAAGCTCAGACTTGCATTATAGTAAAATATGTGTTTGGGGAAATTTGTTCATAGGTAGACCTGAGGCTGAGATGAGTAGTTGACTTACAGAAGGAAGTTATTTGCTTGATTATTACAATGATCTGAGACCCTTGAGGCGCAAGGACTATATTAGGAAGATATCATCGGAGATATGAGAACTCAAAGCCTACTGAAACTTTGTGTTTTCTATTTTTTAGACATGTGCTTATTATGGTGGCTGTCATTTTGTGCACAGAAGACAAACTTAACCTCCAAAAAAGAAATAGTAGAGCTTGTCCCTTTTGTTGATTTTCTTCATGAAGAAAATATGAAAAATAGAAGCATGTGTGACATCAAACTTACATTCACTTTCACCTCGATGTTTCAGGAGACAAGAGATTTAGAAGATAAAATATGAGGCTCTGGGCTAATGGCCCTTTAAAAGACCATGCAGAGCCTCTATTCTGCAGGAGGCCAGATTTCCTTTCCCCCTACCATTCTCCCCTAGTCTTTATTCTGCAAGAAAAACAGACTGATGGATGAGACTTCCACCAGACGCAGATCTGGGGGCAGAAGCAGATTTATCATAAAGCTAATGGAATTTGTGCTTCAGAGAGTTTTACTTGCATAAGTTAATTTCAAGGTCATCTGGGTGGGACCTACGAATGCTTTAATGTAGTTATATGTTTTTGCTGTAAAATTTGCAGATGGAAGATGTTTTAACTGTAATCAGTTTAGACTATTGTCTTTCTGTCCATTGTCTCCTTTCCTCCCCTTCTGGATATTACTGGAATGGATACTATGGGGATATAGATGATAAGGAGAATTTGAGTTGGGAATTTAGTTAAGATTTGGTGGTATATATTTTTTCTGGCTTACAGTCATTTCTATGTACCATGAAGTTATGGCGGTCTGTTCAGTGTACTAGTGGCTTTTAAGAATGTCTTTGCTGTCACTGCATTTATTGGTCTCATGTTGTGTATGAATGGGCAAGGCCTATTGTCTGACTATAATTTGAATGTGTTTATGGCTCTTTGCACTAAACCTCTGTGGATTGTGGAAGCCAAACAATGTTTGAAATGTATAGAGTTGGATGCCAGTTTGTGGATACTGCTTTTAATCATCAGATTATATATTCAAATGTGGTTCCCTTTGTTCTCTTCTGTAAGGAAAACACTTATTAGATACATGTATTCAAGTATAAGTGCAAGGTAATTTTTTTTGATAGGAATCATGAGAAATAAAATTTATCAAGTTGCCTGTATTTACCAGATTAATATAACAAAAAGCAAGTATACGTATATGTGCAGTCCAAGATCCAAGTGTTGGTTGATTTGGTTCCCAGTGAGGACCCTCTTCCTGGCTTGCAGAGGGCCTCCTTCTCATTGTGTCCTCACATGATGGGGCAGAAAGAGTGAGCCCTCTGATGTATCTTTTTCTAAGGGCACTAATTTCATCATGAGGGCCCAACTTCATCACCTCATCTAAACCTAATTACCTTCCAAAAGCCCCATCTCCAAATACCATCACATTGGAGCTTAGGGCTTCCACATATGAATTTTGTTGGGACACAATTCAGTCTGTAATAGTTAATTAAAAATATAGAAACATAATTATAAATATTTAACTTTTAAAATGATCACTTAGAGTTGTGATGAGAATTATAAGAGAAATGTAAATTATGCAATGGAAATATACTGCAAATTAACTCAATTCTAGACTTCCAGGGAAGATGGCACAGAAGGAGGATCCTAGGCTCACCCTATCCCACGGATACATCTAGGTGTCACCCACATCAGTATAAATAACCCAGAAAATGACCTGAAGAATGGCAGGAAAAACTCTCTACAGGTAAATGTAGAGAAGAGGCTGAATCAAAGGGAATAGGAAGGGTAGAAACACAGTTGGGTCAGGAGCTAAATGGACCCTCAGGACTGTCTGCAAGAGGGAGGGACACTGGCATAGAAAGGGGAGAGGAACAGACCCCACACCAGGCACCCCAAGCATGAGGAACCCATTATGGGAAGATGAATCTCCATAATATTTGGCTTTGAATACCAGAAGGGCCTAACTTTGCAAGTTCTTACAATGAGTGGGGCTTAAAGCCTGAAACTTTAAAAATCAGCAGGCATGGATCTGGGAGAGCTGGGAGGTGAGAAGAAACTGAGTCCATGCCCTTAAAGGGACAGCATAACAAGCAGCCCTGCTGAGTTATAGCATGGAAACAGTAGTTTAAAAAATGCCTGGAGTATACAGGAAGATTTATTTACTAATCTCAGAGTGTGTGCTAGAGGAGCAGGAATCTTTAGGAGACTTCTCCAGGAACAAAGGAGTTGGTAGGCACTATTTCCCTCCCTCACCCCCAGGCTAGATACATGGACACTTGTGGGAACCAGTGCAGCAGAAATCAGTATAGCTCAAACACTCTCCATCTAGCTTGTTAATAGCACCCCTACCCCCATGCTCTTCTTCAGACAAGTCCTCTCCATCCTGGCCTCAGCAGGAGTTTTCCCAGGCAGCTGCAGGTCCCTTCCCACACCCTCTGCAGGAGTCCATCTAAGTGATACCGCAAGTGTGACAGTATGAAAGTGCCCCCCATAGGGGTCAACACCACTCCAAAGTGACTCCTGCCTGGGGAGAAGGGAAAATAACTCCACACACCAGTTCGACTGGGGCCACAGCAGCGGGCTGGGGGGCAGATATCTGGTCTGACTTGCAGACCCCCCCTACCAAGGAAAGCTTCTCAGGGGACAACACAGTGAAAGCACCCTGCAGTTTGGTACTACTGCAGCTCTAGCAAATGCCTGGTCTGATTCAACTCAAGCCCAAGGCAGCCACAGACTGGCCCACTAACAACACAGGGACAAAACCCTGCCCACAACAGGCAAGGAGAGCCATTGCAGATGACTGGCCTAAAGGCAAATGCATCTCAGTCACAATAAGGTGCACACAACACACATAAGAGACACCTAGGAAATGCCAGGAGCTGGTGAACAGGGGGCACTGCACTGCAGGACAGCACAGAACCTCCTCTTTCTAAGACCACTACTTTCAAGAGCAGGAGATGTAGCTGACTTTCCTACACGTAGAAACAGACAAAGAAAGGCAAAGTGAGGAGACAGAGGAATATGTCCCAAATGAAAGAACAGGAC
Organism: Neomonachus schauinslandi; assembly: GCF_002201575.2. Classification (NCBI taxonomy): domain Eukaryota; kingdom Metazoa; phylum Chordata; class Mammalia; order Carnivora; family Phocidae; genus Neomonachus; species Neomonachus schauinslandi. Next base: position 121,301,905 of record NC_058404.1, on the reverse strand, counting down.
AAAATCAAAGCAAGAGAAAATAATGAAACAGAGATTAGTAATACACTTGATAGAGAATTTAAAGTAATGGTCATAAAGATATTCACTGAACTGGAGAAAAGAGTGGAGGACCTCACTGAGACCCTCAATGAAGAGACAGAAAACATAAGAAACAATCAGAGACGAAGATCTCAATAATGAAATTAAAAATAATCTAGAGGGAATAAATAGTAGACTACAGGAAGCAGGAGAACAGATCAGCCACCTGTAAGAATAGAGTAATAGAAAGCAATCAAGCTGAACAAGAGAGAGATAAAAGAATAATTAAAAAATGAAAATAGACTTAGGGAACTCAGCGACACCATCAAGCGTAATAACATTCACATTATAGGGATCCCAGAAGGAGAAAAGGGAGAAGTGGGGACAGAAAAATTTATTTGAAGAAATGACAGCTGAAAACTTCTGTGAAGCTGAGGAAGGAAACAGATATCCAGATCCAGGAGGCACAGAGATCCCCTAACAAAATCAAACTGAGGAGGTCCACACCAAGACACATAGTAATTAAAATGGTAAAAAGTAATGATAAAGAGAGAATTTTAAACACATCAAGAGAAAAGAAAACAGTGACATACAAGGGAAACCCCATAAGTTTATCATCTGATTTTTCAGCAGAAATTTTGCAGGCCGGAGGGAGTGGAATGATATATTCAAAGGGCTAAAGGAAAAAAAAGCAAAAACAACCTCCCCCTCAAAAAAACCCTACAACCAAGAATACTCTACCCAGCAAGGCTATCATTCAGAAGAAGGAAAGATGAAAAGTTTCTCTGACAAACAAAAATTTAAGGAATTTATGATCACTAGACCCAGACCTACAAGAAATATTAAAGACCATAAACAGGAGTAAGAAAAGTGAGAAGCCTACAAGCAATAAAACTTAAGTATATCTATAAAAACCAGTCAAGGGATTCATAAGATAAAAAGGATGTAAACTATGGTACCATATAGGCAGTGGGGAGGAGTAAAAAGTTAGTGCTTTCAGAATGGGTTCAAACTTAATTTATCATCAACTTCATATAGACTGCTATATGCTTAAGATGCTATATATAAATCTAACAATAACCACAAATCAAAAACTGGTCAGATATTCAAAAAATAAGAAAGGAATCCAAGTATATCATTAAAGCCAGCAAACAGTAAGAGAAGAGAGCGAGAGAAGAAAGGAACAGAGAAGAACTACAAAAACAATCACAAAACAAGTAACAAAATGGCAATAAGTCCATACCTATCAATAAATACTTTGAATGTTAATGGAATAAACACACCAATCAAAAGACATAGAGTGATAGAATGAATTAAAAAACAAGACCCATTTATAAGCTGCCTACAAGAAATTCATTTCAAATTTAAAGACACATGCAGATTGACCAGGAAGAGATGGAAAAGCATTTATTATGCAAATAAAAGTGAAAAGAAAGCAATATTTCTATCTAACAAAATAGACTTTAAAAGAAAGACAGTAACAAGATACAAAGAAGGACCCTACAGAATAACAAAGGGGACAATCCAACAAGAGTACATAACAATTGTAAATATTTATGTAGCCAACATGGGAGCACCGAAATGCAAAAAGCAACTAATAACAAACATAAAGGAAGTAATTGATAGTAATACAGTAACACTAGGGAACTTAAACACACCATGTACAATTAGGCCACAAAACAGGTCTCAACAAATTCACAAAGACTGAAGTCATACCATACATCTTTTCTAACCACAATGCTATGAAACTAGAAATCAACCACAAGAAAAAATCTGAAAAGAACACAAATACATAGTCACCAAAATGTCTCTGAAAAGTCAAATGAGATGAGAATTGATAAATATTATTTGGGTTTAGGACCATGGAAGTCACTCATGGCTATACTGGGGGCCAGCTGAATATAAAGTTAGGGTTAGTTTGAAAACCACATTTCAGCGTTAACAGGATGTAAAGAAGAGACTCAGTATACAGACAACCATTTCAAAAGTTTGTGAAGAGTTGAAGAGGCAGGAATCAATTTGAGAAGCTATAAGGCTGTATCAGCCATAAATACTGTGACTCATGTTCCTTTGTCACTGCCTGCCTCTCAGATCCTTGGCCTCAGTGGAGGCTAACCAACTCTGTTTGACCAACACAGGTTCTTCATCTGGGTTTGATCAGTCACTTGTCCTGGGAGCACTAGGCTCTTCCTCATGGCTTCTCTATGCAGCCAGGCTGACCAGTTGCACCACTGGATTTTCTGGCTTCTCCTATCACTTCTGAACTTGGATGAATTCTAACCACACTAATAGAGCCCAGTGTGGACTCTGGCATCCAAGAGTACCGGACTGCCAAGACTCAAAAGAACAGAGAAGTTAACCCCTAGAGGGCCACACATTGCCTAGTTGAAAATAAGAGCTAGAAGGGACTTAAGCAAATCAGTTCCCTCACTTTTCTTTATCCCCTGGACTATTAGGGACACGTTTTCTTCTTGTCGCCTGTCCAGAGATAGTGCAAGTGTCAAGTGGTCATATCTGCTGAGCAATCTGCTATATATACACTTTAGAGCTTATAATGAAGGGGTGGCTATTCGCATCTCATTTTATGTTGCTTTATGTATTAACTTGCCTCACTAATTTTTCTTCTCAAATTATCAGTACTTGAATTTTTGTATCAGGCTTGAATCATCAGTACTTGAATTTTTGTATCAGGCTCTCAGGTTTATAATAAACTCAGGCTAATGAAGGTAAAGGGTCCAGGAGAGTTTTTTTGTTTTGTATTGTTTTGTTTTAGATGGGGGAAGACCTGAGCATATTTTATACTGGAGAGAGAAGGATCTTCTCAGGAAGAAAATGTTGAAGATGCAGAGAAAGGGAAAATCATCACTGGGGTGTAGTTTTCAAGTTGAGAGGCAGAATGGGCTCCATAGCATGGATGGAGGGGGAAACTAAGTTTTGTTGAGCTCTAACTATGTGTCAGGCTCTCTCCTCAATGATGGGATATATTATTATTATTATTATTATTATTATTATTATTCCTCACAACATCTCCTGAAGTAATTCTTATCATTGTCCTCATAGTTCAGATGAAGAAATTGAGGCTTACAACTCAGGAATTTTCCCAAGTCACACAGAATTTAAGTGGAAGAGACAGAATTGTATTTCAAGCATCTATTTCCAGAGCCACTATTCTCACTCAGTGTATTTTACTACTTATCTCTCATTGGAAGAAGATCATTTCCCCCATTGTGATTAGAAGAAAGGGAGAGGTTTGGCACAGATATGATGCTGTGGTGGAAAGGTGAGGGAGTTCCCGTCAGATTGCTCCAAATTTCCCAGTGGCCTGAGCCACAGTTAAGAGCAAGTGGAAAAAGGTATGTTGGGGATTTGACAAGAGTATGGAGAATTATAAATCATTTCATCTGTAGCCTAGGTAATTGCAATAACCTCCAACTTACTCATACTGCTTCTACGCTCATTGTTTCCAGTCTGTTCTCAACACAGCCACAGACCTGTTCTGCTAAACTCAAGTCAGATCATACTACTCTGCTCAAGCCCACCCATGACTTCCCATCTGGCTCAGGGGAAGAGACAAATAATTCTTATTAAGACATGTAAGGCACTACACCATTCAATTCTATCTCTACCTGTCTCCTCCCTGAGATCTTCCTCTTCTCCCTCCCTTGTTCACTCAGCTCCAACCTTCCATGAAAACACCGGTCATGATCCCAGTGCAGGACCTTTGCACCTACTGCTTCTTCTATCCAGGATTCTCTTTATTCAGACATCTGCATGGCTAGTATCTTTCAGGATTTGCTCAAAACTTGCCTCTCAGAATCTTTCTTGACTACACTAAGGTCTCAACTGCCCTGCTAACAGTTCTTATCCCCAGCCCTTCTTTGCTATTTTCTTCTTAGTACTTATAATTAATATAATTATAATTATATACTTAAAAAATTTTTGTCTTGTTTATTGTATGTCTTTCTCACTAAAATGTACAGGTCCTCAAGAGCAGAGCTTTTTACCTGCTTTTTCACTACTGCATCCCTAACAGCTAGCATCATGCCTGGCTCACAGATGCTTAATAAATATTTGTTGAATGATTGAATTGTTGTAGAGAGTGAGAGAATCAGGCACTTAGTAAAATGTACTAAGATATCTCTAGGCAATACAGGACACTAGGTGAATTTTAGATAGATTAGAATTAAAGACAAATTTTAGGGGCTTGGTAAAATTCAGATGGGAGTTATTATTAGATATATGATCATTTTTTCAATTAAATGTTTATTTATTTATTTTTTAAATGTCTACAAGGTACTGAAGTTCAAACCTTAAGTCGTCTGTCTGTTTTTTTCATCTAGGAAAAACTTGTATTTGTTGGCAGGTTTGTGAATTTGCAGCTCAGATGCTCTATCCAGTTAAGTGTTTCAATTTGAAGGGTCACAGACCAGGCTTGGAGTTCTGGTATGTTAGTTAGCACATTCCCATCTAATTTTCCACTCCCAAGAAATGGAAAAGATTGTGTCATTAAGTGATAAGAAGCTTCCTAATGGTGACAAACAAGTCTTCCAGGGCAGTATGCAGAGTTAGATCTAGCCGGAATGGAGAAGACAGGAGATAAGGAGTCATTGTAATGAGAATTAAAAGAAGATACCGTGATCTTAATCTGATTAATGGCACTTCCTCACAAACAGCTGGTTTTTCAAATTTGCTGGGCACCAGAAGCCAAGAGGTGTTTGCTAAATGCCAACTCCTGAGTCCAACTCAGGGTCTAATGGGTAAGCCCCTCTAAGGCTGTGCCCTAGAATCTTAATCTTTAGTGAACACCACAGCTGGTTTTATTGTAAGTTGTCCATAAACCAAACATGAACAAACATTGTTATAGAACATAGCCTATAATGATAATGATAATGATAATAATAATAATAATAAAACAAAATTAGCTTCTAAGTTATCAAGTTGGTGAAAGCGAGACACTAAAGCTCCTGCATTTTCCTACAGGAGGAAGTTCATGCTCACATTCAGAGTCTTTTTCCTTTTCCTTTAAACAAATGTATAATACTATTGCCTGATTATTCATTTTAAATTTCTATAATTGAATCAAAACAGCAATTAGAAGAAAGAAAGATGTTTGCTAGAGCCAGGGAAGCTGAAGTGTGATAATAAGAACTAACAGCTGAGAGTCTGTCAGGAAATTAGGAAAACAAAAGCTATTTCCAAAAGCACTTAAGAGCGCAGAAAGAATTGCAGCTTAGGACCTCCTTAGGTAGGGGTATGCAGATCTCAGTGGTTCCTGAGTATATCACTGCATTACAGACTAATAATGTCCCTGAGTTAATAATGAAAGATTCTGTTGTTTTTAGTATTCTCTGTTTAAGACTTCAAGGAGGTGTAATGAGTCTTACAAAAAGTTAAATGCACAAAAATAATATTAAATATAGATTAGAGTAAATCTCAGGTATTTGGAAAATTAACAGAAGCAGAAAAGCTGACTCCCCAGATAAATGAAATAAATATTTTCCACGTGGATAGTGGTGAAATAATGCCTTTAGTTTGGACCTAGGGCTGGCCTGGAATAGGAAGTGGTCTGAAGGGTGGTGTCTTAGTTTGTATTCAAGGTGCCAGAAACTAGGGAAGATCGGTGCCTGAGAGAGCACAGGGCAGTGAGAGTCAGAGAGGAGAGACACGCCAGTGTGCACTAGAGCTTTGTAACTCCAAGGGCCATCCCCGGACCAGCAGCTGCAACATCACCCGGGAGCATGTTAGAAGTACAGACTCTCAGATCCCACTCCAGACCTCCTGAGTCAGAACCTGAAGTTTGACAAGATTCCTGGGTACCTTATGTTTGAAAAGTGTTATATTAGTGAACGGTGGGATTTCAATGTCAGAAGATGTAGTTGATGATGAAAATCTGAGAGTTCAGAGTTCACTATCACACGGAAACTGGGAACTCAAAAGCAAGTTCAAATTACATAAAAATGCAAATAATAACTTAGGGGTATCCTTTTGGCTCTTAAAGAGAAGGCATGGGGGATCAAAATCGTAAGTGGGACAGATATCTTGCCCATATTTATGTTAAAAATCTTACAGCTTCGTCTCAAATTTTCTCTAAAGTGTTTTTACTGTAACATTACATAAATATTTAAAAATGCACAAAATTTTAAAACTATTTTAATTAGGTAAAATTTATATGCACTAAAATCCATGATAACCTTTGACAAGTGTGTAACCCAGGCAATTACCCCTCTTGTCAGGATATACAACACACTCATCACCCCAAAATAATTTTCATCCACATAGGCAACTACTAATACACGCACCCAAACCTTACGTACTTTTTTTGTGTCTGAATCCTTTCCCTTAACATAATTTTTTTTCAAAGTATTTTTTATTATGAAAAATTGTAAACATGAAGAAATATACAGAGAACACCCATGTACCTAACACATAGATTTTTTTATTATTATGTTATGTTAATCACCATACATCATTAGTTTTTGATGAGGTGTTCCATGATTCATTGTTTGCGTATAATACCCAGTGCTCCATGCAGAACGTGCCCTCTTTAATTGAGAGTTACATTGAGAGTTAATTACATTGTTGCACATATAAGTAGTTTGTTACTTTTTCCTAATAAATAGTATTCCTCATATGAATATACCACATTTGTTTATCCATTCTCCTATTGATGGACATTTTTTTTCTAGTTTTTTTGCTATTATGAATAAAGCACCTATAAAAATTATACAAGGCATTTGTGGGCAAGGTTTCATTTCTCTTGAGTAAATATCTTGGTGTGAAGTTGCTGTTAAGTTTCTAAGAAACTGCAAGTTGTACAAAGTGGTTGTACCATATTATGTCCTCACCAGCAATATATGAAAATTCTAATCACTTCACATCCCTGCCAGCATTTAGTGGTGTCATTAGTTTTTTTAATTTTAGCCATGTGACGTGGCTGTGGCTATGAAATGGTGTCTCACTGGGGTTTTAATGTGCACTTCCCTGTTGATAAATGATATTGAGCACTTTTTGTGTGTGTCCTTTTTTCTCATCTATCTTCTTCTGTGAAGGATCTGTTGAGGTCTGTGGCAGATGTTTGCTTTTTTTCCCAAAAATAATAATAACAAAAATAACCACAACAGTATGGGAGCATAACATATGTTTATCATATAATGCCTTCATGACATTCCTGTCATCAGGTAGTGAGGTGTATGTCACTTCATCTTAGAAATGGGTGAAGCTTAGTGACTGCCTTGGCCTATAGAATATGGTGGAAGTGTCGCTATATGACTTCAGAGGCTGGCTTAGGAAAGACTGTATGCTTAAATCTCCAAGGATATTCTCTCTTGAAAGCCAGCCATCATGCAGTTGGAAAACCCAAGTCACTTTTTGGAGAGGTCCATGTGGATAGGTACTGATAAACAACACCAACCTGCATCATGAGAGTGCACCATCTTGGAAATGGATCCTCCAGTGCCATTTGATTTCCATTACTAAGCAGAAAAGCGATAAGCTGTCTGCCCTGAGCTTTACCCAGGTTACAGATTCATGAGCAAAATATGTGGTTGTTGTACTGAGCCACTTAGCTGTGGGATGGTTTGTTATGCAGAATTAAAACAAATTTTAGTTGTTACACAACACAAATTAAAACATTTGACATAGGTTTGGGATTGAATGGTGAAAGAAAAGCAAAGGATATTAGTAAAATCCTGAGGACCTCAAGCAGAAGCTTAAGAGAAGCTAGAAGCCTGTCAGTAATCGTTTCAAGTAATGTGCAGAAAACATTATTGGAACCTAAAGAAAAGGGAATCTTTGTAATGTGTTGGTGAGATGTGTGTGAGATGCAATACTAGCATCTAAAGTAACGTGGAAAATAGGAAATTTGCCAAATTTACTGAATGAGCTCCAGGATCAGTTTGTCAGGGGTCAACAAACGTTTTCTTAGAGAGTCAGATAGTAAATATTTTAGGCTTTCAGGATACATGGTCTCCGTCACAACTACTGAACTATGCCATTGTTGTGTGGAAACAGCCATAGAAAATACACAAATAAATGTGCATGACTGTGTTACAATAAAACTTTATTTACAAGAATAGATGCCGTTTCGTCAGGCACGGTCTGCTGACCCCTCCTCACACAGCTCAAGAGATGGCCACAGGTAGAATACTGAAAGTTTCACCTTATGTATTCTTGTTGCCTGTGATAAAATACGAGAGGAGAGAAACTAGTTAAAGAATGAACGGCTAAATATAAAGGATCCAGAACTTCTGGATTTCAAAATAAAACTGTTCCTCATTCTCAGCCTCTCCAATGGCAAAAGATCCTCACAGTAAGAAAAAATTTTCAGAGCAAAGATCAAACCGCAGGCACTACTTTAAGATCCATTGCTAAGATCTCAGGAAGATTTAAAGAGATGCTTCACAGAATCGTTTAAATAGGGGGAAACAACAACAACAAAAACATATGAAGCCATGAGCTCTGGAGAATCATTTTCAGGGAGCAGTTACTTGGCCCTAATCAAGAAAGTGGCAACACAGATCTGGCTAGATTTCCAAACTGCTGTTGACCAGCCATTGCCATGCATCTCACATCTTTCTTCCCTTTGAATGTCTTAGCATTTATTCTATTATTCTTTGCCTCTTCCACCAATATATGTGGGATATGTGGGAGGCAGATAATTTGTATCTTTTGTTCACAGATCTTTGTATTGAAAGAAATCATATGTAAGAAGTTAAAACAAATTTGCTTTATCTTCACCAGTATCTCATTTAGATGACAAGATCCTGGACTTGCAATTGAGCTCAATGAGGCAATGCATGAGGTATTTGAAGGTTTTTTTGAAGATGGTGAGTTATTTTAGTTGTGAAAGGGATATAAGTAATTTTTGGATAGAGTGTGGGCTGTGGTAGTTTTAAAAGGTAGTCCCCAAATTCTTTGACACTTCTTTCATTAAGTGACAGTTTCTATAGCCCCTTCCGTTGAATCTAAGCTCTGTGACTGTTAGACCAATCTACTACGGCAGCCTCATAAGAAGGGGCCTTACCAAGAGATGAAGAGTCCTCACGGCCTGTGCAGAACTTCTCATCTTGTGTGGGAAGATCTTTCCCTGTTTCAGACTCAACGTGTACTCCTTTGTTCTGCTTAATTTTGTCATACAGCACCTGGCTAATCTCACTGCTGTATCTGTCCACTATGGGGAGGAGACAGGGCCCTTCTGATGCAACACAAAAAGGGTGTAGGCAGGCTAATCATCCTACATTGGCTGTAGGAGGGACCCACTAGCAATGGGTTACAGATACGCATTACTGAAGCAAGCTCTGTCTCTTCTCTGTTTGAGTGCTTGATTGTGTTGTGTTTTTCTTGGCAACTCTGATACCAAGATGCAGTGGGCAGAAGTGTTCAGACTTCTACTCCTGACAATAGACAACAGATGCCATTTGCTCCACAGTGCCAACTTTTGAGCCTAGACCTTAATAACCTACAGCTTCCACTTTCTCTTGGGATGTGTATTCTTGGAACCCAACCACTCTGCTATGAGGAAGCCAAGCAGACACATGAACAGGACATGTGCAATGTGTTATGAACAATAGCCCCTGATTAGGTACCTAATCTCCATCTAGGCACATTTAAATGAACAATGCTTTAGATGATTCCAACCTCCAGGCAAGGAGTTACCCTCCATCTTCATGCCATCTGAGCTATTGCTGCATAAAGCAGATATATGCTATCCCCTCTGAGCCTTGCTCAAATTGAAGATTTGTGAGCCAATAAATTATAGTCTTCGTTTTAAGTCATTAAGTTTGGTATGGCTCATTGTTCAGTGATAGACAACTGGAATAGTTCTTTGCTCATTTTTAATTGTATTGCTTTTTTTTTTTTTAACAAATGAGTTTGTAAGCAACCTTCATAGTCAGGATATAAGGCTTTGTCAGCTTTATGTATTGAAAATATTTTTTTCTCAGTCTGTGACTTCCCTTTTCCTTTTTTAAATGGTTAGTCTGGTCAGCAGATACTTTTAATTTTGCTGTGGTACGATTTGTTATTTCTTTCTTTTATGGTTAATGCTTTCTTTGTCATCTTGAATGAAGTAGTAGCTACTCCGAGTTTATGAAGTGTTTTTTCCCCCCCCAAGAAGCTTAATGATTTTAGCTTTTACATTTAAGGTCTAAGATCTATCTGAATTACGTGTGTGGAGGCAGGAGGATGAGGAAAATGTTTACATTTTCTATATGTTAGCCAGTTTTTCCACCATAATTTGCTAAAAGAAATTTTCCTTCTCCAATTGAATTACCTTGGCACTTTTGTTAAAAATCAACTCTCTCTTCTGTTCCACTGATCACTTTGCTTTTATGCTCGCATGACTAATGTGGCCTCATAGAAAGTCTTGAAATCAGATAGTAAAGTTCTTCCAACTTGTTTTTATTTATTTATTTATTTATTTATTTATTTATTTAATTTGACACAGAGAGAGAGAGCACAAGCAGAGGGAGAAGCAGGTTCTCCGCTGAGCAGGGAGCTCAACGTGGGGGCCCGATCCCAGGACCCTGAGATCACGACCTGAGCCAAAGGCAGATGCTTAACCGACTGAGCCACCCAGGTGCCCCCCAACTTGGTTCTTACTAAAAATTATTTTGCCCATCCAAGATCATTTTAACCTCTTTATATTAGAATTTGTAACTAGACTGATGTATTTAACTTTGTGAAAAAATAATTCAGTGTTTTGGCTATGTGATAAAAATATTTAGATAAAACAAATTCATTCTATTGGGATTTGAAATTGATAAAAAAAATCTTGGCGTTCTTAAAAAATAATAAAATAAAATAAAATCAGTTGTTGAATTTCTAAAAAAGGGCTTATTGGAATGTTGGTTGGCATTGAGTTACATCTTAAAATCAATGGAGAGAATTATTATCTTAATAGTAGTTTTCTAATCCATGACCATAGTTCATTGCTCCATTTTTTCAGATTTTTATTCTCATTAATGTTTTATAGTTTTCAATGTGCAGTGGTTTAACATCTTTTGTTAAATGTAATCCAGAGTATTTTATATTTTTTATGTTAATTTAAATGGATTTTTAAATTTTCCTTTCCAATTTATTGCCTCCAGCTTAAAAAAAAATGGCTGATTTTTCTATATTGACTTTGTATCCTATGACCTTATTAAAATTATTTGAGTTCTATGAGCCTGTTTTTTAGATTTCTTAAGATTTTCTATGTAAATAATTATGGCATCTGATGATAGAGTTTCAATTCTTCCTTCTGAGGTTTATGGGTATTATTTCTTTATCTTACCTTATTATGTTGGTTGGAACCGCCAAGACAATATTGAATGGATATGGCAAAAGGAGGTCTCACTTCTCTTTTTCTAGACCTTAGAGGGGAAACATTCATTATTTTACTACTAAATATGTTGGGCTGAGGTATTTTTGTAAGTGCTCTGTATTAGATTGAGGAAATTCCCTTTGATTCCAGGTTTGATAAATATGTTCTAAATTTCATCCAATGTTTTCACTGCATTTATTGAGATATATTTTTCTTCTTTATTCTCTTAATATGGTGAATTACATTGATTGATTTTTTACTTTTAAATCAAGCTTGCCTGGAAGAAATCCTACTAACTCATAATTAATTATCCCTTTTATATATTACTGAATTATTTTTGCTACTATTAAAATTTTTGGTCACTATGTTCATGAGGGATAAGGGATTCTAGATTTTCTAGTGTCTTTGTCACGTTTTGGTAACAGAGCTAAGCATGCTTCATAAAACAAATTTGGATATGTTCCTTCCTCTTGTATGTTTTTAAAGAGTTTGTAGAAGATTGATACTATTTCTTCATTAAATATTTAGTAGGAAACATCAGTGAAACCATCTGGATCTGAAATTTTATTTATGGGAAGATTCTTGAAAATAAGCTTAATCTCTTTAATAGATACATAAAGCTATTTACCTTTTCTATTTTTTAAAATCTGTCTTGAAAACTTGTGTCTTTTGAAAAATTGTTCATTTTTCTAGGTTGTCAAATTTATTGACCTAAATTTTTCATAATATTCCTTTATTATATGTTTACTGTCTGAAGGACTTATAGAGAATACCTCTCTTTCATTATCGCTATTAGTAATTTGTGTTTTCTTCCCCCTCCCCCCGACCCCGTCTCAACCAATCCTGCTAGCGTTTTTTCAATTCTATTGATCTTCTCAAAGGCCAATTATCATTTTTGTTAATCTTCTCTATTGTTTGTCTTTTTTACATTTCATTATTTTTTTTCTTGTTATTTCTTTTTTGTCCTTTATTTTGGCTTGATTTACTCTTCATTTTGTCACTTCTTAAGATGGACACTGATAATACTGATTTTAAGCTTTTCTCATTCTCTAAAGATATATCCTAGATATATTGATGTAGTGTATTTTATTATCTGGTTAACAATATTTTCAGGGGCGCCTGGGTGGCTCAGTCGGTTGAGCGACTGCCTTCCGCTCAGGTCATGATCCCAGCGTCCTGGGATCGAGTCCCACATCGGGCTCCCTGCTCTGTGGGGAGCCTGCTTCTCCCTCTCCCATTCCCCCTGCTTGTGTTCCCTCTCTCGCTGTGTCTCTCTCTGTCAAATAAATAAATAAAATCTTTAAAAAAAAAAAAAACAATATTTTCAGAAACTTTGTGATTCTTCTTTGATCCCTGGGTTATTTAAAAGTATGTTGTTTAAATTCAAAATACTTGAGGTGAGATTAGATATCTTATATTACTGAATTTTAGTAACATTGTTACCAGATTTTAGTTTAATTTTGCTCTGTTCAGAGCATATTCTGAATAATTTCATTATTTTGAAATATATTGACATTTGTTTTATGGCCCAGCATATGATTTAATTTAGTGAACATTCTATGTCCATGCAAAAATAATGTGTGTTCTGTAGTTTTTGGGTGAAGTGTTCTATAAATGTTAGTAAGTTCAAAGTAGTTGATAATGTTATAAAAATCTTTTGTATCATTTTAGATATTTTTTTCTTATCTATCAACTGATAAGAGTTGAATACTAAAATCTCCATCTATGATTGTGGGTTAATCTATATTTTTCTCTTATGTCAGCTTTTCATTCTATCATTATGCAATATCTTTATTTATGATGATTTTTCTCTTGAAATAATTTTTTTTTAAAGATTTTATTTATTTATTTGAGACAGAGAGAATGAGAGACAGAGAGAATGAGAGACAGAGAGCATGAGAGGGAGGAGGGTCAGAGGGAGAAGCAGACTCCCTGCTGAGCAGGGAGCCCGATGTGGGACTCGATCCCGGGACTCCAGGATCATGACCTGAGCCGAAGGCAGTCGCTTAACCAACTGAGCCACCCAGGCGCCCGTCTCTTGAAATAATTTTGTCCAATATTTAATATAGCCATGTCAGCTTTTGTATGCTTACTGTTTGCACAATATCTTTTTTTTACCTTTTTATTTTCAGTATATCTGGATTTTAAATTTAAAATGAACCTCTTGCAAACATATTTTAGTTAGTTTTTTTCCCCTCATTTTATATTTTCTTGAAAATTTCAATAACCCAGAAAACAACTACTTTCATAAATACTTTATCAATGGGGAAACTGAGATGGAGAAAATTTAGAAGTTTGACTAACTCAAACAATAGTACTCTAACTTCTAATACAGTGCTATTTGAATGAGATAACTAAAACAATTTGATTTATCAAAAGTGATTTTGGCCTAAAACACTAAACATAGCAGAGGTTAATGAAAAATGCTTTATGACTTATTATCAGCCTTCTCTATTTGGTTTCAACTATAACTCTATCACAGCAAGGTAACCATTACACCTAACCTCAACCTCTATTTTGAGCTCCAATTTATATTTATAATATCTTTTTGGATATTCCTATTTAGATGTGTCATAGGCATCACAAGTAAATAATTCTATTTTTTATCTCATTTTGTCCATAAAATCTATGAGGTTTTTTCCTAATTCTGAATAAATAAATCAACAACCTCCATCCACCAAAGTCTTCTTTGTTTCTTATTTAATCCTTCTATCTAATTAGTCACCAATTTTTTTTTCTTTCTACTTAAGATAGTTCTTGCACCAATTTCTGCTTTTCAAAGCATTAGATCTCATCTTCTTGGTGGTAAAGTACTTTGCAAGGGTGTTGCAATTGGTGTCCTACTTCAGGCACATTCTCCTTCAAAAATCAGAGTGATAACCAGTTTAACTAAATCTATAAATCCTTTTGCAGCTCTGACCAAAAAAAAAAAAAAAAAAGTTCACACTCTCAACCCTCCCTTGTTTGCATGATAATGACTCTCTAACGTTTGGCAAAAATCAATTATTTTCACCATTCCCCAAACTTGCCATGGCATCTGTCACATTTTCATGCATTTACTCTTACTGACTAGGATATTCTCTCTGATTTCTTCCTGGCCATGAACTCCTATATCTATCTATCTACCTATCTATCTAGTCTATTTATCCATCTATCATTTATCTATCACCTAATCATCTAATTACCTAGCTAGCTAGCCAGCCATGTATCTATCTAAATGTCTATTCTTTGAATCTAAATACAAATGTGACTCCCTTGTCAAGCGTTGCCTAACCCCTCAGCCCCATGCAGTTAGTTGCTTCCTCCTCACTATTCTCTGTTCTCCATTGTGGCATCATAGATGCTTTAATTTCTTCTTCCATCATTATTTTACCTTCCATCATTATTTTACCTTATTTTAATATAATTTAATATTACCTTTTACTTATCTTTGGCCTATGCTTGAAATATTGCATATCAGATATGTTAATAGCTATCACCATAATTATAAGACAAAGGTTACTTTTATATATATATTCATATGATATCCTGTGTATTTATTTATCAGTAGGAGGGTCAAAAGGGTTAGACCATGCAGTGATTAATTTTATTGTTTGCACTGACTTGTAAATCTAGAATACTAGGTATTTTATAGTAATTTGTGTTTATTTCACCTTTATATTGTAAATACCTTTTTTGAGGTTTCCAAATATACTGTGAATTATTTGACAGAAGAAATCATCAGTTTTGTTCATCTCTGTCTTATTTATCCTTCAGCACATTGACTAGCACATAGTAGGCTTTCAACAATAGATAGATACAGATTTTTTAAAAGCTTGTGATTATGGAAACTAGACTGAAAAGACTGTGTGATGTAAAACTATAAAAGGATAATGAGTTCCTTTAATAGTTTATTTTAGAGATGGGCCACTGAGTTGAATAGACATGGTGGAATAAAGGAGCTTGGGAAATAAGACAGATCTATGCAAAGAATCTCATTAAATGTTTAATCAAAATTTCATGATCTGTGTAGGGAATTGAACAGACTCCCTGAGAAGTCATAAAATTAATTTGAAAGGGAATTAAAAATGGAGACTCATAGTGCTGTGTAAGTGATTTTGTGTCTTATAAAGCTCCCTAAATGTGTTTATGAGCTGAGCATCCTGTCCCGAGCTCATGAAATAGGAAACAATGCATCAGTCTTGGCATCTCTTGGTATTTGAGATGCTTGGAATTATTATCTCATACTTTTGGCTGTCTCAAAGGAAACCACACAGAAGTGTATGTTTGGGTCACACTTCAATTTTCTAGGAGTCTGAAAATTTCAATCACTATCTACCCAGATGCAAATCTCGTGTTCTTTTTCTTTGATCACAAAGAGTTCATTCTTTTTGTCCTGGGTCCACTGTAATAATGAGCAGTGTGGGAAGGTGTGATCCCAAGAGTATTTCAGCCTTTGTTCCACATTTATTCTCTCTTCTGACTGTCAATTTTAATTCCTGGTAGAGATCATTGTGTAAATTTCACTAGTTTGTTTTCTTTCTTTATTAATAGTGAGTAGAAATAATAAAATGCTATGTAGGATTATAAAAATATAGTGCCTGTGTCTCCATGTGTAAATTCTTTAAATTCTACCATTTTGGACTACAGAAAGTATACTATGGAAAAATCTAATGAGTATACACAGAAGACTTACTCCAGAAAATTGGACAAATGAATGTCAATATAAAATAAATGGTACTATATGTTAAAGTAATAGTGTTTAAATGTTAAAAAGTTGTCATGTTTAAAATTAGTATTCACATAACTAAAACGATTTTCTGCACACATATTTGATAATATAACCAAGATTTCAAAAATTGACATGTGATATAAATGCTAAAGAATAGTTAACTAACAACAAAATCAGGCCTTTTAAAAACACTTTAAAATTTTACTAGGAGATGATGACCACAGGTTTTCAGCCTTTTCTCTCTTTAGATGTAAGAGTGTAGTTGAAAACAAAATATGTGTTAATGTTTCAATTAGAATTATATTTAAAGAAGTGCACATTATAAATTAGAATTTACATCCAATGCATATTTCTTAATAAAGAGACATTTCCATAGACCAATCATTGTGAACTGTAGCTTTCTTAGTAGCAAGGAAAAGATGATCACTTTCATGATTACTAATGTACCCTTGGCATTAAATTAAAGTAATTGATAATAGTTGAGGCTAGCCAAAATTACATGTAAGGAAAAATGAATAAGTCAGGTATGAGCAAAACCCTCAAAACCCATTAAATGCCCAGAAAAGGAATAGATAGTTTACTATGTTAATGTATAACAGAGCTGCAAAAGACTGCAGGGAACCTGAGACCAAAGGTAGCTGGGAGACATCAGAATTCTTCAGTAATTTCCAAGAAGCGTGTTCTAGAAATTTTTTTTTTGATTGAAGACCACTAATATAAACAATTAGTCTAGCTGGTTTTCCTGTAGAAGGAGAAGGTGAAAGATTTGATCCAAACTTTTCAATGCCCTGGCTCTAGGAAATAATCAAGAAGGAAGATCCAGAAAATTCATAAAGCATGCAAAAATAAAATAAAAAATTATTCAAAAGAAAAATGTAATTCAAAAGAGAAATAGAAAAATAAACACCATTCCTCAAATGGATATCAGGTGTTCACACACATGCTCTCAGATCCTTCCAAACCAACCCAGAATAACTGACTTTTTCTCTATTTTACTGATGAAGATATTGAAGTTCAGACAGTTTAAGTAACTTGGCCAATATCATGTGACTAATAAGTGTCAGGGTTTGAATTCAAGCCTAGATATGTCTGATTCAAAAGCACATTCCATTACAGGTAAAAAATGATGTCTTTGGAGGATGAAAGAAATCTTGTGAGGAAGAACCAGTACTCATACTCTAAAGAATAATCAGGAAAAAGATCTGTTTTAATCTTGATATTGAAAAGATTTATAGTGGTGGGTAGTGATTCCTTTACTCAAACAAACATTTAGAGGCAGCCACCTAATACGGTTTTTTATAACCACCTAATATGGCTTTTTTATTTTACTATATGAAAGAGATGATGAAGAGAAACATTAAACAATTCAAACCTATTGATCATACCTTGCTTTACCTGACGCACAAAGTTGCATATAAATGAAAGCTTTCAAGAGAGCAGGCCTATATTTAATAGTTTCAAAGTTTGGAGTAGGGAAATAAAATATATCTGAACAAAGACTTTATTTCAATGCCTTCTTTTTGAAAGAGAAAGGAAGAAAAACAAATAATAGATAATGTGGATGGTAGCAAAAAAAAAATAGAAGGGAAAGAACTATTTGACCCACTAAATAACACTTTATAGTAATAAAAAGATGGAATTATTCTGTGGGAGATACAGCCTAGTATTTTCATTAATACCCAGGTTTTCATTTTTCTTGACACATCACTACATTACATTCTAAATTCCTTTCATTGGGGATCATGGGATAAATTCTCTCCGATGGAATATGAATAAAGTAATACATGTCTAGGTTAATTTGATTAAAAGTGGAACACTCTTTCTATTCACTCATCTATCAACCTGACCCTGAAGATCCAGTTGAGGACTCCAAAGCCCTAAGGAATGGTAAGACCCCTTAATCCAAGTATGCTGTGTCCCTAAATGATTGTGGGGAACAGAGTCTCTATTGACATTAGGTTACAAAAAAGAAAACAAACCTTTATTGTATTTAGTCACTGAGATTTTTGAGATTGTTATTCCAGTTAGTCTGCTCTGCATGCCATCAAATAGATGGTGTGTACTTTATTCTTAACAACTAGCTATGTTGATTACTGATACCACCAGTAAATAACTAGCTAAGCTGATTATTGTTTTAAGCTGAATTTGAGTTAGAGAAAGATAATACACTAATAAAACAACCCAATGAAAACATACGGAAGAACAATATTGAAAAGAATGTCCACTAATTCTCAGGATAAAATAACAGAGAGAAGATCCATGAGGAGCATTTGTTTCTTGAGATGACTGTGCATCAGGATATGGGTATTCAACAAGGTAAACTTGAAATTATAGAAGGAGGTATATATTGTCTCAAAAGTATCTATAGGACATGGTGGTTGGAGCACTTGGCTACACTATGAAAATAGAAAAGAAATCTTTATTTATGGGACTTAAATGGTTAGAAGGGGTGGTCCCCTTGGGTGGGTAAGAAGATATACCTACTCCTTCTTCTCCCATCTTTGCTTAGACTTGAAGGTTCTGTCTGTACATCTGACTTCCAGTTCCATCCTACAGTGTGAACTAATGCTGCCACATTTTTCCCCACCAGATGGACTCAAGCTTGGTTTACTACAAGGAAAATTATATAATGAACTTCTGTTCATCTCATCCCCACCCCAGGGTCAGCCCTAAAATTTGGATTGATCACACTATGTCACACTAGGTCACTTCAGCCTGACCCAGTATCTTCCTGCTTACATTTTTTTGGGGTAAGAATCTCACTGAGCACATAACTAAGTCTCCTCCAAGTTATCATAGCATTCATCTGTAGGCGGAATCATGGGGTTATTGTGGTAGTATGCATTTGGAGGTTATTTGAGTGAAAATAAAGGCCGGAAGACAAAAGCACTAGCCACTGCTCTTGCAGGAGTTAACATATTAGACCAATAGAGGCATGTAGTTAATATGCAAAAGATACAGGGAAGTGTATTGAAACCCTTATACAGAAAGATGTCTTTTGGAAGCCTCATTTCATTTAAAGAAAAAACCCTGTACCTTATTGACTTCTCTCACTAATAGATGCATTTTCTAGAAGGTGATGGAAGCAACTATAAAGATTGCTACTTTGAAAATCATTGCAAGAAAAAATGAAGAGGTGATTTTTGGTGTTTAAACATTGGCAGAAAAAATCACAGGAACATTATATACAAGCTATAGTCTGATGTGTGCACTGGCCTTTAGGAAAGCAGCTTCAAAATATTCATAAAAAACCCATAAGTCTATGTTCAGCAACTTAAAAGAAGAGGGTAATTCAAAAAGGACAGGAATCTCTAAGAAAATAAATTCTGATAATTGAATCATAAATAATCCCCTCAAAACGAAAAAAAAGGTGACTTCTAAAGAAATCAGTGTAGCTCTACAGGGAGTTATCTATGCACAGATGATGGAAGAAGAGGCACATTTCAAAGGAAGAATATAAAGAAGTATTCTAACCAGAAAATTCATTACAAAAATATTAAAACTCAGAAAAAGCTAGGGTTTGTGAAATATACTGAGGACAAAAAAAATGTCTATTTTTCTGCTATGAATAAAAAAAATAAGGAAGGATTAGTCTTGGCTCTGATGTGATGTTAAAAGGGAGAAAGGAGAACAAGCCAATGTTTATTTTACTTCTACTTTCCATATGAAAGACAATGATCTTCAAAGTGTCCGGGGTAAAACTTTGCCAAGAAGAAATTAGGTTCAAGGTAGGTAAGGGAAGGAGAAGTTAAACCTACGTTTATTGATATCTACTGTATGCCATGTATTTATTCAGCCGTTACTTTTTTGTAAATTTACTACACATATTCATATGAGTTCTGGGTATATAGCAATGAATATATTAAATAAGAGCCTGAGATCAAGAAGATTTGAACACCAGTGAAATTTTATACACACATAGGAATTCAAATTTTATACACATATAGGGATTTAAAAGGTATCATTACTTTTACAAAAAAAGGAAGTCAAGGCTACAAGGTCATTAAATTGCCCAGGGTCATAAAGCATACTTAGTATAGACACTAGAATGGGAATCTAATACAAACAGGTATTTTCTACTTTCTATGATGTGACTCTTTTTTTTGGTAGAGAGTCAAAGTTCATATGAGTTACAACCTAGGGTGCAAAACTAACTGCGGGTTATAGTCCTAGAATATCCACTGGCATTCTACAAAATCTACACCATAAATGAAGACCGAGGCATATTTTGAAAAATTTTAGATGCAGGCAATTATAAAGAATAGCTAATACAATAAAAGTGCAACTTAATTTTGATAGATCAAATAAACAACATGAAGTTTAACAGAGAAAATAGAAAGTTTTAGACTTTAAAAAATTAAATATTAACAAAGAAGGGAGAAATGTGGCTTAACATTTCTTCATATTAAAAAAGTTCCAGAAGATTTTAATTATTATACATCCAAGTATACACAAAAGTATAAAATGGCTATTTATGAAGATAACATCTCAGCATCATTTCTATTCAGTGGTATGACCACACAAAGTATATTTTAAGTAAGACATTGCCATATTAAAGTCCATCCAAAAGAGATCCATACAAAGATTGGAAAAATCAATGCATATTTGAACCCCTTTTGTATCTCCAGTGCCTAGCTGTGGGTCTAGTGTGAAATTGGTGCTCAGTAAGTATGTGTCGAATAACAAATCGTGGGCACCAAGTAACAAGGGGCATAGTTAAAGGAACTGGCAAGTTTCATCTAAAGGAAAGAAGGTTTTACAGGGCAATAACAGCTGTCTTTAAGTAAGGGAGGGTTTATCATGTAAGAGATAAATGAGATATTTTCTAGTAGGTTCAGAGGAAGTTAAACATGTTCCCCCTCCTCCCCGGGCTGTGGTAAAATGAAACCTTTGAAATGATTAAGGGTATCCAAAAATGGAAGATAGCCTTTCTGAGGGGGAGCGCCCTGTTTCTGCACGTGTTAAGGAAAGATCATAAAATTTAAGAGAGATGGTGGCCAGGTGTCCGCTGCAAATAGTTCTAATGGAAAGTCTCCCTGACTTTATGTATGAATGTTGTTGGACTTTGTTTCTTTATTGTTGCGTAAAGTTTCTTATTATCTTAGTTCACAAGTCCTCAAAGTGTTTCAGGGTTAGCTTTGAAATGCTTCCTCTAAAGGACTTTAGATTTAGTGTTTAAACCCTCTAACATTCAAAATGGGTTACTGTTTTAGTTGATAAGTAAAACTGAAAGAAAATTAAAGGGACAAAAAATGTTTTAGAAAAGCATTTAGAGCTGAAAGGGGTAACTTTGAATGGAAGTGGACATCTTAAGCAATGAGATTGCACTTTGAGAGTCGTGAAGTGTCACAGTGAACTCCGGTGACTGCTAGAGCTTTCAGACGGCAGGGTGTGCCTTCCTATGTTGCCCCTGCTCCCTCTGCTTCCATCATAGCCCTCATGGCACCTTGTATCACCGGTAACTCTTCCATATGCTTCTCTTCCCCAGGAGGCTGTGAGCAACGTGGGGCAGACATGCTTTGCATCTGACCCATCATAACATCCCGAGCAGCTAACAAAGTGTTAACGTATTAAATTCAATAAGTATTTGTTGAGTAAAGTGTATGGATAGATTGTGGAATCCTTACTGTTTTAAAATCCAGGATCATATTTTATATGGAGCATTTTTATTTTTGGAATAGAGTAGTGAGCTGTTTACTGGAAAGATGCTAAAACATATATACCTTCAATGGTAGTGAAGCCCATTTAAAGATCTGATCTTTTGATTTTAAAACATATTTATTTACTGATAATTAGATTATTCTCTATTACTATATTATTAAATAGCTAACTTTTAAACTCATTATTTTTAACTTTCGTTTCATTGCTGTCATCAAAAGAAACGTCCGAATGCCTCTTAGCATACAGCAATGATCACTATATGAAGCAAAAGAAACCCTCATTCACCCATTCAAGAAACATTTGCAAAGATGCTGTGCTAAGATGATGAGGATAGAAAAATGAATGGGGCACAGCACCTACTCTTTGGAAGCTCTTGTACATTGGAGGGACAAAAGTATAAGTAGATAATTACACCATGATAACAGCGTATGAACCAAAGTTGGTGCACTTGTGGTGCATATCTAAAATAGATAAGGCAGATATATCGGGGTACATATGAAATAAGTAAATACATATATTTATAATAAATAATGCATCATTGCTTGAAGAGAAGAGGAGCATAGGAAATTTTCATCATGTATCTCCAGACAATGGATGTTGACTATCCATTGCTAGGTTTGCTGAGAGTAGGGGAAGTAGAGAGTAGCATGTCATGAAATGATGAATAAGAGCTATAGTTATCACTGGCTTTTGCACAGTGTCTTTCTGACCACTAAGCTCACAACATTCTGTATTGTCACAGTTTTACAGATGAAAATCTGAGGTTAAGAGAAGCGAAGGGATTAGGCCAGATTTCCTGGCCAGTAAATGCTTCAACTAGAATGACAGTCCAGCCTTTAATACTCAGTATTTTTCACTCTTGCCTGAAGAAAGGGTCTTCAGAAGTGCTGAACTCATTGAAATGAATATTCCATGCACATATCTTTTTTCTGTAAAATTACTTTTGAGTTCAAGGATTTTATGCATAAAAAAATACTACCTAAATGTGACACATAGATTTTACATACCACATTAATTCAACACAGAAGCACCGTCTTCTGCCTTCCACATCCTTTTCCTTACCTACCTGCAAAATAACTCAGGAACACTATTCAACATGGAAGCACACAGCCTCTGCTAGCTTTAACAAGAAAACCTATCTTCAATGTCTTTTTCTTTCTTAAAAAAAAAAAAAATGGACCGAATAGATGAATAGTTAGTTTCTTTTTATCATAGTGATGGTATTCTGGATTGATGGCCATGACAGATCTGTTCTTTACCCTAAAAAATAGTGACACTTTTCAAGGTAAGTTGCTGTCACATACTGATTACCTGGACAGAGATAAAAAGAACAGTAACACGAATTATAAATATTCTTGCTTCTGAGTTCAGAGGAATATTTATAGGAGGATGGAAATTTTGACTAGAATCATAGCAAACTCCAAACCTTCTTTTCATGTATACTTTCCATTTCTGAACTTTTGAATCTCTTACCAGGAAGTTTTTGGGTTTATAAACACAAGCCAAACTGAAATGGAAATTATCTATGTGCTTTAATATTTAATGCCAGAATTATCAGCACTGATGTTAACATGGGCTTTAAAGGAAGACCGACAGTTTTAGCTTTCTGCTTCCACTCATTAACTCTTTGACTATGAACTTGTTATTTCAAATACTATGCCTCAGTTTTCTCATCTGTGGAAAATGGAGACATTAAAATTTTGGACTTTTTTTAAGGATTTATTTATTTGAGAAAGAGAGAGAGTGTATGTGAGCCAGGGGAGGGGCAGAGGGAGAGAGAGAGAATTTCAAACAGACTCCCTGCTGAGCAGAGAGCCTGATGTGGGGCAGATGTGGGGCTCGATCTCAAGACCCTGAGATCATGACCTGAACCAAAATCAAGAGTTGGATGCTTAACCAACTCAACCACCCAAGCACCCCTAAAATTTTGGACTTCTATGAAATAGGTGAGGTGATCTTCATAAAATAATTAGAACAGTGACAGACATGTTAAGTGCTTAATAAATACTATCTATTGTTTTTGGATTCCAGGAAAAAGGTTTTCAAAGCTCAAGATTTGTTTCATTTTCAGTTTGTAAAAAATGTTTGATGGATCAAATAATTCTGTGGGTTAAAGAATCATGTAGGGATTCACTAGAGACTGAGTTACAAGACCTGAATTTGCCTTTCCTAGTTTTGTTTCCTAGATCATTTTACTTTTCTTTGCTACAAATTTGTCAGTGCTAAAAAGGAAATGATAGTACCTGCCTGTATATCAGAATTTTAAATCTAGAAAAGTTGACAGGTATTGTCAATTGCAATTTATTTATTTTACTGAAAAAGAAGCTAAAAATAGAAACCACAGAAGTTTTATGGCAGTATGGATTAGAAACTAGCAACAAATTTCATTCTAGTTTATGTTTTGGTAGGCAAATGAATTGTGCACAAATTAGAAATAATACATCTAGTACCAAGTCTGGCTTTTACTTTTATAGTAAACTCTCTGTCCACATTTGGAATCTTTATTTAAAATGATATTTTGGTTTATAGCTGACTTTCCAGATTTATATAATCAATCTATTCAGTGGCCTATTTAGTAAATTGGGAGTGGACCATTTTGAAACACCTCTCCACTATAAAGAAAATTATTTTCAGTAATATTCACAAAGTGAAATAAATAGTAATAATTCCAAAAAAGAAGCATAGACATAAAAATTTTCTTTCGTTGAACCTTGTATATGTAACTATGCAAGTGGAAACAAATTAATTAAATGCTATAATAAAAAAGGAAAACAATAATTAATACTTTTTAATTACATTATTGCATTAAAGAAACAGAACAAAGACACATATGTAAGTGCTTCCAAAGAGTAAACTCTGCAAGTTTCAGATAACAATTTGCAAATAGAATGATGAGCTGAAGTAATTAAAGTTCTGTTTTCTTAACTATATAATCACTGGGATCATGCTTATTTAAGCATAGTGCTTAAATGTAGGAATCTGTAGTACCACAAAGACAGGATCATCCAACTCAGCACTGTCCTGGTGTAGACCCACATTGACTTAGTGGCTATTGTGAGCATCTCTTCCCAACTCTTTGCTCAGTGTCATCAGATTGGCAGTTTGAGATTAGTCGTGGAAGGTGTAGCATACCAAAGAAATCAGGAAGTACAACAACTCAAGGTTATTTCTTCAGGGATCCGATTGTTAAACATTTACCTGTACATCACAGATCACCTGTACTCAGAGAGAGTCCAAACTATTTCAAACTGTTGAGGCGGTACTCTCAAAACAATGATCCATAGTAAGTCCACAGAGCTGGGAGCCAAGCGTATAGTCAGCAGTTCCCTGAATTAACTTTCACATAGAAAGCAACATAACTGGAGAAATTGTTTAAAATGTAGATTGACAAAAGATCATTTAGAATTGTTGGCACATGTTGATAATAAAAAGCAGAGCGATTTCAAATTGGTTTTATTATTCGTTCAATTTTTAACTTTACCAAGGTATAACTTATTTGAGTGTATTCAAAGTGCACAATTTGATGAACATTAACAGCTGTATACTCTGTGCATCACCACCACTGCCAATGAAGAAACATTCCTATAACCCTCAAGATTCTTCTTGCCCTCCTGCCCCCCACAGCCCTAAATAGCAACTGATAAGATTTCTGTCGCTAAAGATTAATTTTTATTTTCTAAAAGTTTAAATAAATGGAATCATGTACTACATACTCTCTTGTGTCTAGTTTTTCCCACTGAACTGTAATGATTTTGAGATTCACCCAATGTGTTACATTCATCAGTACTTTATTCTTTTCATTGCTGAGTACTTTCCCATTGAATGCATATGGCACCTTCATTTTGGCTATCCATTCACATACTGATGGGCATTTAGATTGTTTCCAGTTTGGAGGTTCTGTGAGTAAAGGTGTACACATCTTTGTGAGGGTAAATTTCTTTAGGGGTACTAGAAGTGGAATGTCTGGGTTGTATGGTTATGTTTTACTCTTTTAAAAAACAGAAAATTCTCTAAAGCGGTTGAACCATTTTGCATTCTGCCAACAGTGCAGGAGCCTTCTAGCTGCACTTAGAAGTAGCAGTTCACTCTCTCCTAGCAGTGACATAAAAGTCACTGGAGCTCAGTGAATCACACAACTTTCCCAAAACAATCAGTATGGCTTCTATTTGCCCAGTTTTGCAACACATGTTTATGGTAGCTGAGATCTGAGTCAGCTCCACTATAAACCATATGCTGGGGGTTAGGAGGAAGTAGTTCCCCAAAGGGAAACTGAGGCACTAGGAGGCAGGATTCTAGGAGGCCAAACATCAACATAATTCTACTATACAATTCCATTATGTACAGAAAACTCTGCTAGAAATAACAGCTTTTTACTTAGAAATGTATAATTACAGGAAAAATCCATTTTTAGTTGGAATAATGGTGCAGTGAAACACAGCACCTAATAAACATATGCTCAGAACATTTAACAAAGAAACTGATGGGTGGGTGTTGGGAAAAACATATTAAGTCCATTGCTTTCCACTCCTTTTGTTTGTTTGTTTGAGATTCATAGAAATCTGTCTGTAAGGCAACTGGGTGTACTTGCTGAAGGCAGATGGTTGTGTTCTCTTGCTTGGTAACATAGAAAGCTGGAGACGGAGGTACAGATGGCCAGATGGCGGAGGCTTTAGAAATGTGTGTGAGGCCAATGCTAACTTCAGGGATCATAGAATTTACATAAACCTAAAACTGTTGGAATATTTGTTAACTTGACAAATTATGTTCTAGAACCTTTGAACATTACTGCTATTATTCGGCCTTGGCCTTATAGAAGGGGCAAAGAAGGGAAGAGAGATGAATCAGTCGACATGCCCATTTTTCAGCTGCTTGTTATGTTAAGTCAGCTCTCTTTATGGGTACAGAATCTGATGTTTTCTCGTCCCATGTCCATTCTTTATAAGCTGTTTGTGATTTCTGAAAGTTATTTAACTTAGTAATTTTATTGACTTTACATTCTATACCTTACCACCACTTCTTATTCCCCTTACCTTGCTCTTCTGACTATACATACATATATTTATATTTATATTATATATATAAAATATATATTTATATATAATATATACATATTATATATTAAAAATACATACATTTAAAAGCATATATGTAATATATAATTATGTATATATATATATATAATATATACTTTTAATTATATATATTTTATATTGTCCTTTTCTCTCCATCCCCTCAGCAAAACAAAAACTCCATAAGGGAAGACTATTTTATTTGTTCTTTTCATTTGTTGTATATCTTTTGCTAAGAAAAATTCTTAGCATGAAGTAAGCACTTCAAAATCTTTGTTCGATATTTTCTGATTTGTTTTGGATAGGCAGGGGAAAGTTAAAGATGAGAATAGGACCTTGCCTAACTTATTTGGTGATATATCTTAAGCGTCAACAATAGTGCCCCAAAACAGTAGTGTCTTAATAACCATTTGTTGGATGAATTAAAGATACCCATTATTTAATCCTTCTTTGTGAAGGAGACAATGTTAACTGTTGGGTAGGGAAAGAAAGCAGAAGTAACGGTGGTTTGAAAGAAATGCTGAAGATTTATAATAATTATTGTGGGGAATTGTAAAAGTAGTCAATCAGAGACCGCCAAAAGGATTTCTCAGTAGAGGGAACCCGTATTTGTAGTGGTCACAGTCAGCATGATTATATGATTTCCTCCAACAATCCTCAGCTCTCAAGGATAAGGAAGTAGATGGTTTCATTAACCTAACACCACCACCCTCTAAAATAATTGATCTCCTGTTTAATAGAAGCCTCTGTGATGTGTCATGTATATAGACTAGATAGGAAGAAAAACAAGCACACAGGGGATGGGAGAGACTGGGGCAAAAGGCAAGGGTATAGGGATTAGAAAACTCAGGGGAGAAGGAATAATGGGAGGAGTGAGAGACTGAAAATATGATTGATTTTGTCACAGAATGGGATCTCAGAATTTATTATTTAGGAAGTATTCTAGTTTTTAGGTGATAAGATTCATTCTGAGACCAAGGTAGAATGTCAGCACAAAGTAGAATAGTTGTGTTTGAGGTTTGTGAGGCATGGGGTATGGGTGGAGAGGACCAAGGAATAGGGAACTAAGTTCTCTAGGAGTCAAGTTGGAGATGTGGACTCTGAGTCATATCCAATATCTCCTAAAAAAGGGTGAAAGGGCCTGAGGAGTCTATAGTTGACGGACTTACACATGATAGTAGGAGTCGGATTAAGAATTTATTTGGGAAATCTGAGAAAATATTCAAGTTTGGCTATAACACACAACCCAGTGACACATTGTTAGTCTCTTTCTAGGTCTTTCAGGGACCCATTCAGGGCAGGGACCCTGTGAATCCAAGTCTGGTACTGGTTTCTCTCCAAGGAATCAGGGGAAAGAGTGAAAGGTCCAGGAGGTTTTTGCTGTGTGTGGTGTAACATGAGAGCTACCCTTCTGAGTGGCCAGAGAGGCAATTGGCTCTCTCTTAAGGAACTCACCATCTGATGGAATTATCGGTTCTCCAACTGTGAGGTGAAAGCCAGGGGGTGAACAAGGAAAACAATTGGCGAAAATGATCCTTTTCACAAATTCCTCAGCAGCTCTGTTTAAAAAATACAAAAACTGGCATTACTTTTTCTATTTCTCTTACCCTCCTCCCAGGAGTCAATAAAAATAATCTACTAAATATTTATCTTGCTGAAGTTTTCTTACTTTAAAATATGTCCCTCTTGAAGGCTAAGTGTATGTAGAAGTGATACATATTTTCTTTATGATTAACTAATCAATAATTGAAAGCCTTGTCATGATTATAGCCCTACTTGAGCACACTGTCATAAAACAATGATTGAACTTGAATGGCACATGGTTTTCTTTCTTCATTCAATTTTCCTTTGCCTGAATTAATTACATGTTCAGGACCCTTTCTGCTAGTGTATAGCAGCTGTGAAATGAGAATAAGGTGGTTCAATTTTTTGTATCCTTGGAGTGAAAGGTAGACGAGGACTGGAATAATCATTACAGAAGAGTGACTGTTTGTCCTGGTTGGAAAAATATAAGGAACATAAAGAAAAAGAAATAGTGTGAGTATGAAAAAAAAAAAGCCAGGAAATTAGTATAAAAAAGTGGTTTCTGGGATGTTTGGAATCCCATTAAACCCCCTTTTGCTTCCATATGTTTGGTAGCTATAAGGTATCAAAGGAGGCACCTTGATTCAATTTAACATGCTTAATGGGATTTCAGAATTCAACATAACTAGTGCAGGCGGTTCTCAGCAGCCCACAGCTCAATGTCATTCTTTAATTGATATTTCAGAGTGCCTGGACTCAATCTCCCACCTGCCAATTCAGCAGGAAGCCCAGTCTGATATGTCAGAAATTCCCAGGGGTCACTACTGTCCTAGCTGCTTGCTGATGGATCATAAATTCCAACTCATTCTAGAGGCCAGGAGAATCCTCCCTGGGGCCATCTGATGGCTGCTCCCCAAACCGTCAGTGTACAGACAAGTACGCTGCTGTTCCAGGGGCAGGAAATCACCGAGCTCACCGTAGTTGGACTCACTATGTCCATCGCTGCACCTGGGCATGCTCTGCGCTCCTAGAGCTGCTTCTGGCATGCTTGGCTAAAAGTGTGGGAGGAAAAGAGAATCCCAAAACTAGGTCTGTGGCATCAGCACACTATAGGCCTACATGCAAGAGCAATAATAGGCTCTTACGAAAACCTAGTCTTAAGAATTTCCATCTTTTTAAATAAAAAATATAAAATCATCAGTTTTAAGTACATAATTAAGTATACAAGTGAGTATTTACTTAGAATGAGGAAATGTATCATAACATGTTGCAGAATCCTTGGAGATTCAGGTCCCCCAGTTTGCCAGAAATACTTCATAGACCTAGTCCTTGCGTGCTTACCCTCCCCTCATAGAACATTTTAAACTCTGAACAACTCCTCCACAATACCAGGGGTCTGGACAAGGGAGAGTCCCCAAAACGGAAGTTCTATTAGTTTCGTGATAAATTCACCTCTGCCTACATAGATAGGTCACCTCTGGGTGCATTGCTGATTACCTGGGGTTCTGCCAGAGCCAATTGGCCCTTGCCATTTGGATGCTTCGTGCATAGCCACCACTGAGGTTGTCTGCACCTGCTGGAGTCTGGGGAGTGCTCAGAGATTTGGCCCACTCATGCCATCACCTCCCCTTCCTCGCTTTCTTGTCAGGACTGGTCCTGCCTGTGAAGCCCAGGCTACCATGGTTTCTTGAGGTTTGAATAGGGATATGACTTCTTTTAGTCTTTATCTGGTGAAGGGGCCCCTCGACAAAATGAGCAGTTCGCCACCATAGACCACTTTAATTTTATTCAATTGTATTTATATTTCCTATCCCCAGTAAAAGATGTGCAACGAAGAGCTCCCCCAACCCCAGCACCCCTCTCTCCTGCTATGCAATTCTTTTCCTCAATGGTATTATTGTTTCTTGGGTAGCATTATAGAACTATATTTCGCAAAGATAAAAAAAAACCCACTGTGTATATATGTGTTGATGTTAAGCTCTCCCATTCTTCTTTAACATACTAGAGTAATTTTACTTATTCTGTTATTATAGAATTTGCTATAATTCTCTGCTGAGAATGATCTGAGTACAATGCTTAGAGGAGAGCTGGAAAAGAAGGAAGTTCTTAGACATCTTTCTCGATTTCTTCTATAGTGATTTTGTCTCGTCTTGTGTGGGATACTCTGCTTTCCTTTTCTTAGCATTTACCCGGCATGAGTTTTTCTTTTGTTTTAGCATAGTATTTTGCTTTGTCATCCAAGTGCTACTATGTGAGTTTAGTCTGATTAAATTTATTAATATGACTGATTTTTTTTTGTTATACTATTTCAGATGTTTTCTCTTTTCATAACTTTAAATATATATATAGACTCCCTGTGAATCCAATGGTGGTGTATGTGCTAGTTATATTTACCTTTGTGTTGTTAAATATACTTAGCCTTCTTTATTCTTTTATCTTTTACAGAAGACATCGGAATATTCACTTTTCTAACTTTGGCTAATTTTTTAATTACTGCAGATTATATTATTTACATTTTTAAAAAATATTTTATTTATTTATTTGACAGAGAGAGACACAGCACGAGAGGGAACACAAGCAGGGGGAGTGGGAGACGGAGAAGCAGGCTTTCCACCGAGCAGAGAGCCCGATGCGGGGCTCGATCCCAAGACCCCGGGATCATGACCTAAGCCCAAGGCAGACGCTTAACGACTGAGCCACCCAGGCGCCCCAATATATTATTTACATTTTGATCTGATCTCATAATCTTAACATTTGTTTCAGTCTTGATTCTATGGTTAAATAGATTTAGTGATCACACAAATTTCTTTGATGTGGCTTCTTCAGTCATTTCGCGATTAGTTAAATCTTGCTCAATGTTAGATTCCTCAGGGACAGATGGGAACAATTCCCTTGGATTCTTGCATTTGGTATCCCTCTTAAATATATAGGTTGAAATAGTCTTTTATTTCAGGGAAGTCTTAATAAATTATATCCTTATATATTTGTGCTTTCTTCTTTTATTTCAATTTATTCTTCTATAATTCCTAGTATGGTATCTTGGGTATCCTTGGTTTATATTCCATATCTATGAAAATGTAATAGAGTGCTTATATATATAATTTTTTTTTCCTTTTTCTCTATGAAGAAAAGAAACTAAAAAGGCAGGTGGCCAGGAGAAGCAAATAAATCTTCCTTCAATACTCATGTCTAGATTGTGGTCAGACATCAGCATGTGATTTAACCTCCTCCAGGTCTCATTGGAATTTGCACTGGGATGTGCAAAGTGGGTGGCCCTAGATTCTTGAAGACAATATAGGTTTTGTTTCTGTTGGAGCTCAGAACAGTCTCGGTCCAGTGTGTCAAGTGGCAATATGATTGGAGGGAAACGTGAAGCCTCTCAAAATTATGTCATCCACCCCAAACATAGTGATATTTACCCTACAGACTTCGAAATGTAAATTTTTGAAAGAACTTTACCTATTTGCTATCCTGTCTCCTCATAAAACTTTCTAAAATTTTTGAAAATTCTTTATGTTATCTTAAGAAACAATCTCTCAAAGAATAGAAATCAGATTTTGTAAGAGTATAGACTATTGAAGGGTAGCTCCTTGTGGTAGATATTTGGCCCTGGCAATGAGAATAAGTGGACCAGGTGGTTCCCGAAGGAAAGGGTGTAGGAACTTCAAGCTTCAGTGTAACTGATGCATTGCCAAAAGCTGTAGGTTTTACACCAGAGCAATAATCATATTGGCCAATGTATCCCTAATATTACTGGTTCAGACCAGGTCCAGGGCTACCGAAGTGTGGCTGACTTAGCTCCACACTGATTCCCCATTCTTGTTCCTTTGAGAGTCCTTCTGATTTCTTGCTGTGACTAGGAAGATCCTTGTCAGTGACATCCTATAAGGCTCAGGCATAGGGACAGAAAAGGGGCACCAGATCCAAGACTTGCACGATAAAAAAGAAAAGGAATCTAAAGGAAGTGAGTAGAGCCTACAAAGGGTGCCAAAACATACCTCTGATTTAATTCTTCAGCTGCTCAGTGAGTTACGTGTCTGCTGTTCAATAGATATCACACATATTTTCCTGTTTTCAGTGTTTCCTCTTTCCACTCTCTGTCAGAGATAGAGGAGAATGAAATATTTCTCTCTGCACCTACTGCAATCAATTTTGCCAGTAAGTACAGATCTTAAAACAAAACTATCTTGACCCTCTCATAAAAGAAGGTATTTTCGATTGCTTGCTGATAGCTTGAAAGTACACATCATTTTTCATACACATACCCCTAGTAATTTGTCATGTGTCTGGGCATTTCATGATCAGAGATATTTTACTATCTATCCATCTCTGCTCTTTCAAGGGTCTGTTTTTAACACTGAGACAATACACTTCATCCAGTCAATAAAGAACATTCCAATGTGATGGTGATTAAGAACATATACTCAGATGTCAGACAACTTGGTTCAAATGGACAATTTACTTAATTCTCTCTCAACCTTGAAAATAGGGATCATGTCAGTATCTACCTCATAGGGTTGTGATGAAGATAAGATTCAGATACTTAAAAACATGTATCAGGCACCTGCTGTGATGTACTATGATGAAAATGTGAGCTAAGGTGATCGAGACGATAGGGTGACAGAGAAAGCAGCTCCAGGAAGGTTCTCTTTGAACAGAGATCTGAATCAAGTGGAGCGAAAAAGCAAGTCTTGCAAATATGGAGGGAGAGGAGGTTCCAGGCAGAGGAAAGAACAATTAAAATGTGCTGTGTTGGGGATATTATTGTCATGTTTGAGGAGCCAGGGGAATTGTGATATGATTAATGACATCATGACATGCTTTTCACAGTGCTGGGGCCTAGCAAGTCCTCCACAAATCTTAGCAATTCTGCTTAGTATCTGAATCACAGGAACAGAAATATTTCCCCCTTTTATTATCTTGTTTAATGTAAGAGGACCTAATTATACCAACCATAGCACCGAGACTACCTGCAAACTCTCTTGTTCTTTAAGCAAGCAGGCTCTCTGCGATGAAAAGATAAAAGCTGACTGAGTTTCTGTGGGACAGAGCAAGGAGCAACAATTTCTGACTGGCCCCATCCAGAAGTATTACAGGACAAAATGGTGCCTTTCTGAACTTGGACTCTCCAGAATTGATGGCCTCAAGAAGACAAGCCTGGAGGTGGATGGGAAGAGCTGTACCACATAAGAGTTCCTAAAGCCAGGGTCTTCCTAGAGAGTTCCAGGCTAAGAAGAAGCCACAGTCTACATGCAGACTGTAGTGTGGAATGCTGCTTCTCGTCATTTGGAGTATGTATTTATTATGTGAGCAATATGTATTGTAGAAAATTTATTGATAAATAAAATTATTTTAGAAATTTATAAAATTGATTGTAGATGTTTATTGTAGAATATTAAGAAGGTATAGACATAAAAAAGGAAGGGAGAAGAAGAAAGGATGGGGGAAGGAGGAGAAAAGTGGAGGAAGAAATCATCTACTAAACTACTAGCCAAACATAAGTGCTATTCTTGTTTTATTAATTTCTTGAATACAGATTCAATGAAAATACACATATCTTTAGTAACCTACTATCTTCACTCAACTTCTGATATCTACCATCTTTTCCCATAAATACATTTAACCACATCTTTTTTAATGGCTGTATAGTTATCCATCATGAAGTTGAGCTATAATTTATTGTAACCTTATGATAATCTCCCTTTGTAATGTTAAACATGTTATTTCTCTTCACATACAGCAACTGTGTTTCCAATATCCATGGAAGGAGAGAACACATAATGGTAACAATTGCCCAGGAAAGCAGTGGCATCTTCTAAACATGAGTTTGTGGACTAGTAACCAGAACAGCATCTATTTGCATTTGAAAATTCATTTAGGGAGAGAGGGAAGTAGATGGGATGTTAGGACTCTTCAATTTGCTCACATGCTTGATACACAAATAAACTCTTAGACTCCTTGCAAAGTTTCAGCTCTCCCCCGTCCCACTTGGATTGCAGCTGCTCACAGATTATGATGCACGAAGATGAAAGGAGGTGGTCCTCAAAGTATGGTCCCAGGACCCGCAGCATCAGCATCCTCTTGTAACTTGTCAGAAATACTAATTACCTGGCCCCACTCCAGACCTAATGAATCAGAAGCTCTAAGGTTATGGCCCCCAGTCTGTTTTAGTAAGATGTGCTAGTGATTCTGATCAAATCAGAGAACCATCCAAAGGCAGAGAACATAACATTTGTATCCTGTCACTATCAGTAATCAGACCTGTGACTTCCCACTCGTTGCATCCTCTGAGCTTCAGTTTTCTTATTCATAAAAAATCAAAAACACAAGAAGCAAGCAAACAAACATTGCATTTATAATGATACAATTGTAAAGATTCAATAACAATTTCTGTGAAAAGAACAGGCTGTGCCTGGCATATGATATGCACATTGATCCAGGAATTATCTACGATTCTAATATGTGACAGGTACTGGAAGACAAAGCGAAGAAGGTAAATATTTTCTTGGCCCTCATTCAGTAAGGGAAAAAAAACTACAGTTTTTAAAAAAAATCAATTAAATATCATATTTGTCTTGAGAACACATAGTTAAGGCCCAAGGAAGGAGGGAGTAATTGTGTTTGGGAAGGACAAGCCATCAGGAAACTCTTCACAGGGGAGAAAACCGTGATCCACAGAGAGTCCAGAATAAATTAATTCTGGGAAGTGTGAAGAGGCCAGGGCTTGTGGACGTGGCAAAATGAGGTCACTATATATCCGTGAATGATACATGAATGAGACAGCAGAATTTCCTGCAACAGTGGGTGTCTGCCACAAGAGGAAGAGAGAGGTCGACGAGGAAGCCACAAGTAATTAGAAGAGACAAAAATTTAAGAAAGAGGAAAAGATAAGATGAAAAACAAGCCAGATCCTAGAGGCCTTGAATGGCTTTTGTATTTCTGGTTCCAGGCAATGTCAGTGTCCCTGTTTTGTTTGTTTGTTTGTTTGTTTCTTTCTTTCTTTCTTTCTTTCTTCCTTTCTTCTTTCTTTCTTTCTTTTGACTTATTTATTTTAGAAAGAGAACACAAACAGGAGGGGCAGAGGGAGAGAGAGAATCTGAAGCAGACTCCCTGCTGAGCTCGGAGCCCCCACTCAGGACTCGATCCCACGACCCTGAGATCATGACCTAAGCCAAAATTGAGAGTTGGACGCTCAACTGACTGAACCACCCAGGCATCCCCAAAATGACATTTTAAAGTAGTACTGATGGAGGAGAAGAAATCCCAGAAAGGCTACATCACAATTTGGGACACAAGTGGAAAGGCAAAGGGGCCTCTGGAATTTTGTATTTTTTGCTTTCTTTGTCTCCTTCTGCAGCCGAATGCCTGAATGACTGACAAGCTGCCAGCTTTGAGGAAGAGGAAAGTGGAGTGACAGGGAAGAAAAGGGGGACAGAAGAAAGAAAGGAGAGAAAGAAGAGCATCTGGAGGAATCCCTTGGGGGTTCACCATACTCAGAGCCAGGCAGATTTTTAGATACGCTGAAGTAAATCATATATTGCTTTTGGATTTCTTTGGATCCTTTGTGGCACATTATTTATGACTGAGTTCTTTGTACATAGTTATTTTTAATGACTTTGTTCCCAAACTAAACCCTTGGTACCATTGTGCCAGCAACAATGAAAATTGTGCCACTTTGTTCTGTTTACGGACTATAGATTTACAAATGCTGAAAATAAAACCCACAGAGTCCATAAAGTAGACGTTCTTAGTCCTCTGCTACCTTATTCTACTTTTAAGATGTTTTCCCAACCACAGTCATAATCATGGTTTATTGCATTGCCCTAAAGATAGAGACCTTAGAACATCTACTCCCGTAACTCGATTAAAGGCAGTAGCTTGAGCCCTCACTTCTGCTCTCAGCTCTCCGGTTAGGACAGAAGAAATGATTATATTTTATGTAAATATTATGGATGTGCATTCCGTCTCTGTAGCTTGGGGCTTTAAAATTTTCCACTTTAAAAGGTATTCACCACTTTCCCTTGCTTTTCCCAAACACGAAGTAAATCTCGGAAACTAAAGGACAGTTCGTTTAGACACCATAATGCTCAGTTTCAATATAATTAAATTGCATACACATAGTCACACTCAGGGAGAGCTGGAACGTCAGCTTCTAATTTGCCACCAAACAAACAGTGTCTCCGGTTATTTTCCAGAGTCTAGGGTGGTAAGTTTAGTAATTGAAGAGGGGAATAAACAAAGTTAGCATAAAATTATAGTCTGACACAATCTGAAATTCTGCATTTTAAGATCAGGGTGAGCTCATCTGTCATGAGGCCTAAAATAAACAAGTGTTCAAGATGGAAACAATAGTGCAGTTAAAAGTCATCCACAAAAGTGAGTCAAGCACTCCAAGTGCCTTCTGCTTGGGGCAAAGTGAAATTCTGAGGGGTGAATCTAACCATTGTCCTTCTAAGACATGAAGATGTTTAAACAACCACTACAACAGCAGACACAGAAAAACACACGTACTTTTATTCTGTTTCTAAAATGTTGGAAAATAGGGCGCCTGGGTGGCTCAGTTGGTTAAGCGACTGCCTTCGGCTCAGGTCACGATCCTGGGGTCCCGGGATCGAGTCCCGCATCGGGCTCCCTGCTCAGCAGGGGGTCTGCTTCTCCCTCTGCCCTCTTCCCTCTCGTGCTCTCTGTCTCTCATTCTCTCTCTCAAATAAATAAAGAAAATCTTTAAAAAAATAAAATAAAATAAAATGTTGGAAAATAATCATGCTGGTAAAATATAAAACTTATGGGTTGTTCATGTTCTGAGCTACAAGGTGACTATCAGAGGGTTCAGGCTTCTCAAACCTCCACACGGTTGGGAAATGGTGGGAGGAGGTGAAATGGATTGTCTCCCTGGATGAACTGCAACAGATCAAAGGACCAGGCCAAAGAACAGATACCAAGGAGTTCAAGAGCTTGCCTTCTTCCTCATATCAATAAATGAAGACTCCTATTGATCTAATGGCTCGGACCAAAGAAATCGAAGTTAACCTCTGACGCCTCTCTTCTCCCATCTTCTATATCTAATCAAGCTGCAAATTCCATGAGAACTGACATCACCCTGGTGCAAGTGACACTCACTGTCTTCCATTTTCTTATAACCATAGATTTTTAATGGTCTTCTTGTTCCCACCATTGTCCCTCTAATCTATTTTCGACCCAGCAGCTAAGTGATATTGTTAAAATTTAAGCCAGACCATGTCAATAACTACCCATCTCAAGTAAAATCCAAATTGCTTACAGTATCCTCAAAGGCCCCTCTTGATCAGTCCTTCTCTCCCTCCAGATGTCCTCTCCAACCACCATGCCCATTCCCTCTCACTCACTTGATTCCTATGGCGTGAGCCACCTAGTTGTCACTCAAGCCTGCGGGGTACACTCCTGCCTCAAAACACTGGCATTTGCTATATTTTTCTGCCTGATGTGCACTTCCCTTAGATATCCAAAATGTTCTCTTCCTCAACTATTATGGGTCTCTGGTCAAAAATATTTCATCAAGAAATCCTTTCCTGAGCACCTTATTTAAAAGTATAATTTCTTGGGGGACCTGGGTGGCTCAGTCGGTTGGGCATCTGCCTTTGGTTCAGGCCATGATTCCAGGACCCTGGGATCAAGCCCTGAGTCAGGCTCCCTGCTCAGTGGGGAGTCTGCTTCTCCCTCTCCGTCTCCCTCTATCCCTCCCCCGACTCATGCTCTCTCTCTCTCAAATAAACAAATAAAATCTTTAAAAGAAAGTGTAATTTCTTCTTCACTCAGGATTCCCTGATCCTTTCCATTCTTTATTTTTCACTATAGAGGTAACAATTTCCTACAAACTACAAATTTTATTTATTTGTTTATCATCGGTTCTCTTCCACCAGGAATGTTGATTTGTATGTTATTTTTTTATATCAGTTTCCAGAGAACTGTAATAGTGGCATGACATAGATAAGTCCTCAATAAATGTTTGTTAAACTGATGAAAGGAGTCCTTCAAATAATACTCCAATTATACTTCTTATAAGACCAGCCCTGCTCTAGTTCACTACGGTTATTTACAAAACAGATCTGAGGAGTCCCGGGACTCATAACTAAAGAGATGGGGAAATTTTTTGAAAAAAATGTGACCATCCAGAGGTGTTGGATGTCCCCGCTGCACTGGCTTGTGGTTCCATTATCCATCAGTCAGTCGAGCCCTTGCATCTGGCTCCAAGGCCCAGCAGATGTCATTCTATAATATGTGAGAGCAAATACCTAGGAAGGAAGGAGGAAACAATTTTCAACAATTTTTGTTTACTAAAAATTAGCCAACAGCATTTCCTAAATTCATTGAAGATTCAACAACACTGTCCATATTTCCAAATCACAATGATACTCCATGTAATAGAAAAACACATATGGTGTTAAAAAATATTAGTACTAATGCTATGAATTTCATTCATTATCACACTTTTGCTTTAAAATAGCAGGTCTATTGCCTCTAGACTAATTCTTTTTAAACCTGCTCTGACTTTATTTAGTACCTGGATTAATGAAGTCATTCTAATTTCTCAAATGCCGATCAGGATTAGAATTCTCATAAAACGACCAAAGAAGTAACTTGGTTAAAAAAAGATCAAATAGAACTTTCCTTCATGTTATTTGGAACTGGAAAGTATACTACACTGATAACTTTCAGTGATGGTTATGTGTTATCTTAAACTGATCCCACTGGATCTATAACAATGCACACTGGTATCCACAATTCTTTTTTGACTGCCATGGCTTGTCCTCAGTATTGGTCCCCTAGGGAGCCGGGGATGAGGGTAATGAGTTAGAAGTGGACAGGAAAACTCCTAAGTGTTAAATAGCTTCCATGGACAATAATCTGAATGAATCTACTCAAGACTGTCTCTCGGAGTCTGAAATGAGTCACTTCACATTCACAGGTATTGCAAAGAATGCTGATGCACAGGGGGCTCACTTTCCTCTTTGACAGCATCAAGTCAGGTCTCATGGTTGACTGGAGAAGCTGAATCACAGAAATCACAAAGCCCCTAAAGCCAATGCTCTAAAGAGGCATATGAAATTGCCACTGTATTACTTTCAGAGGGAAAATATTACCTCACAAAAACATGCAGATGGTGGAAAAGCATACCTTCAGGGAGCCCTACCGTTCAGGTATGAACATCTTAGAAATCCAGACTGAATGCCTGCAGCAACATAATTCCCCAAGATTTGGAAGAATCAATAGGACATTGCATTGTTTTACTCTTCTTGAGACATTTGATGTCATCAAGTGATCATCTCAGTCTTTGTCTTTTCTGTTAAAAATAAATCGATGCCTCAAAGTCAAATAATTTTTTAAGTAGTAGTATTTCTTACATCCCTTGACCACCTTTGCTCCCAACAACAAAAATATAAGAGCTTAAGGCTGCTAGTTCCTTTCTATTGCTGTTTTTCTTCACAAGAATTATTTTTTGGTTTTGGCTGCATAACATGAGCATTGGTCACGTCACATTTTCCTCAGCTGTTCACATTGCCAAGTGCATATGATATCCCATTTTTTCAAGTAAACTTACTGCTGCTTTTTATTTTATCCCCTCTGCGCTTCATCAGCTTCTTTGGGTACCATGCGGTGGAGTTCAGAAGTGGCTTAGAAGAAATCTCAGTTAGGAACCTCTGAAGAGCTTTGGCAAGGCTGTGTAAATATGCATAAACAAACTCACTCTACCTGTATCAAAAGGGTTAAGCACTCCTGAGCAGCACTTCAAGGTCAGTGGTTTGCTTTCATCCCTTTCCAGCACTTTGCATAGCTGGCAGTCCTCCATCCTTTGGGGAGTCCAGGGACAGCAGAGTGCACA
This sequence comes from Neomonachus schauinslandi, assembly GCF_002201575.2. Classification (NCBI taxonomy): domain Eukaryota; kingdom Metazoa; phylum Chordata; class Mammalia; order Carnivora; family Phocidae; genus Neomonachus; species Neomonachus schauinslandi. The sequence goes on along the minus strand of NC_058404.1, from coordinate 121,261,760 downwards.
AGACTTCACAGTCTCCGCCAGAATTTCCATAATCACATCAACAGATGGAATAATAATCACCACTGAAGTTACTGCGCGATCTTTCTGATCCAAGGAAGCTTCCTCCTGCTTCATTTCAAAATCATTTCTGCTGGCAATTGAGACATAAGGTATTCTTACTTTCTGGAAATGTTACCACATTAAGGTGATTCCAAAATAACTGAATAGTGTAAGCCCTGCATTTGAATGCAGTGTTGTGGAGGGAGGCATCGAACCCCTACGGGGAGGTTGAGCAAGCACTTGGGGCAGGGGGGAGCTTTGTGAGTGCTACAGGGAACAGGGAACACTGTCATTTTCTTGGCAGCTGGAAGCAGTGATTGTGCGGCCTGTCACCAGCAACACCATCTCCAGGCCACCTGGGCTCTAGCTCCACAGTTGTGGTTCCAATCATGACTGCACTTGAAAGTGACCTCTCCTCATCTCTATGTAGTAGGTTCTCTGTGTTCTTGATTATTCCATTGTTTATATAGAGACCACATCTTTATCCATTCATCTGTCGATGGACTTCTGGGCTCTTTCCATGTTTTGGCTATTGTGGACTTGCTATAAACATTGGGGGCTGCAGCTATATTCTAAGTGGAAGTCTCTGAAATCTCTATTTTTCAAAAGCAACCTCTCTTCCAAGCCTCAAGCCAATATTAACAATTATACCTGTTAGAACCTTTTTTTATGGGGAAGGGGAGGTTTAAAGCTGCCAGATAAAACATATGATACCTAGGGTGCCTGGGTGGCGTTGGGCTCTGTGCTCAGTTAGGAGTCTGCTTCAGGTTCTTTCTCCCTTTCCCCTTCCCGTTCATGCTCTCTCTCTCTCTAAAATGAATAAATACAATCCTTAAAAAAATTCATGATGCCCATTTAATTTTATCCCAAATTTATGGGACAAACTTACACTAAAAAAAAGGTTCACTGTTCATCTGATATTCAAATTGAGCTAGACTCCCTGTATTTTAATGTTTTATTTCTGGCAACCCTAAGGTGGGAATTGGGATGAATTTTTGTCCTTTCATGTTTTTAATCTCTACATATCCCCCTCTCTTAACTTTGAGCAGTAATCAAGCCTTAAATATCTCTTTGTCTCAAGGATTTTTGAGGGATATACAGTCCAAGGTGAAACTCAGTAAAAAGATGATGCATGCTGTATAAAGAGAAGAGGAGAGAGAAGACAGAGATGATGGGGGAGTGACTGGAGGGGGAGGTTCCCTCACCTGATGGGAGATCAGAGACTGGCAGGCCTTGCATTTATGAGGGGCCAGCACATTGCTTTTCAAGCACTAGAGCAGGGCAATGGCAAGATTTTGAAAAGGATGATTTGGAAGAATGGTGTGTCAAAGGGGGTACTACCCATGACACCAATGTTCCCAGCCTCACTATCGGTTCACATGTCTAAGCAATGAGAGGCACAGAAGCAGTGCACACACCAGACCCAAAGGTTCTGTGTGCACTGCAACAATGGGGTGCTTCAGTGGAAATCAGTGTTGGATGTTAACCAAGGGTTTTCCTTGATGCTTTGACATAGAATACTATCACAGAACCTTTGCATCAGGGGGAGCCCAGATTATAGACTATGATTGAATTTCCTCCTATGTGCAGAAGCATGGGGGACTGAGAGTCTAATGCAATTTGATTTAAAGGGAATGATGAAATGAGATAGTTCCTCCATATCACATTTATGGATTCAATTCGAATCAAAAAGATTCCAATACCTTTGTGGTAGACACGGATGGTTACTCACCCCAAACCACTTTTTTTCTCCAAATTTATCCTTGTTGGCAAGCTGCCTTCCTCTATAGGAGTTGAACATGCCAGAAATTGCTATGCCAGTCTGCTCATAAGCTGTGGGAATGACACCCAATCTTGGCCACGTGGGTCTGGAGAAAGAGTTTCTTCTATGATTGAAACAAAACAGTCATGCAAAAAGAAACTATCACTCTCTTTGGACTTGCTTGTGAGAATGTCTCTTCTGGATTTGTGAAAGCCAGCTTTTGAATAGGAGGGGACAAACCTGAGAACAAAAGATCTGAGGAGACACACCTTCAGGAAGAGGGGATGGCAACATGGAAGAAGCTTGAGGGTATCACTGAGTCATTTATTAGTCAACTCTGTAACTGCCCTGCTTCAGAACTGTGTGCTTTATGAGACAGTAGATGTTAAAGATAGGCTTAGTTGGCTATTTATTATTTGCATCTGAAAGAATCCCAAAAGATAGAACACCACTGCCACAGCTTGGGTTTTCCAGAAGTAGATACTGACATGTAGTTTGGGTGTGCGATGTTTATTAGGGACCAGTGACCAATAACCTCTGTTATCCCCCTGGAGTTTATTTATATTGTCTGCTGTTTTCCCTTGGCTTTTGGTCACCTGGTGTTTTTGTTTGTTTGTTTTTTACCTGTCTCATGATGTTATTTCACACCAGAGATTGAGGGTGAAAAACTATGGAGGTTTGAGGTATTATTATCTTAATCTAAAGAAGGTTAGCATTTTCTTTTTCTTTTGTATTTATTTATATTTATTTTTGCTTTGTTTTGGCAGGCAGATAGAGCACCAGCAGATCATCTAGATCTTCTTTGCCCCTTTGCTTTCTGGATTAAAGCTTCTCAAATCTTGCCTGATTGTGCTCCATTGCCTTCAAATTACTGACTTTTACAATTTATCCACCTCTTATCATTGGTAATGAGATGGTTAATCTAGCACCAGTTATTCACTCAAGTCTAGAGCTAGCAACCCTGTTAAATGAGATTTGATCTTATGTGGATAAGTAAGAGAACAGGGAAGAGTTTTCTGGAGAGGAGTAATATAGCCTGAGCAAAAGCCCAGTGTTAGAATGGATGAATTTTGGATGAAGACAATTATCCATTCAAGTAGAGGGTTTGTGTTAGGAGGCTGTAAGGGAAAAAATGCTTGAATAGAACTAGGTTGTTGAGAATTTATTGCAGAGTTGGTAGGGACCTGTTAAATCTTTTTAAGCAAAGGTGTAAGAGGATGAATTTGTAAAGCCTAGTCCATCAATTGCCTTTCACAAAAGTAAAATCATCTTGATATTATGTAAAGGAGTCATCAGTGCAGTATAATCCTATGTGATGAAACTGATACTACCTCTTCGTGAAGAATAAACTCCTAAAGGCATTCTTTAAACCTTTATGTGGCTGGCCCTTTTGAAAATCTAACGTTAGTGGGCTGGGGGAGGGGGCTTGGGGGAGAGGGGAGAGGGCCGTAATCCAAAGGCCAAAGGAGTGACTGAGACTAAAGAAAAGGAGATAAATGATGAAAATGTCACCAAAATAATACATAATCTTACATTTTTACAATTCAAGTTTCATAGTGTGCATTGGCCAATTTTATGTGAAAGTTAGAAAGAAGTGTTAAAAATTTTTTATTATTGGGCTGTTCAATTGATTTCAGTTTTCACTGTTCAAATGACTCCTCTGTGGACAGAAATATTTATAGGTATGGGTATAGTTATAATCCTAAGGCATCATTTGTAACAAGGACATGTCCCCACAGTTCTCTAATTTAAGAGGCTATTTATTTTAACACCAACAAATTTACAAAAATATTTTGACAACTAAAATGTCCAGTTCAATGTATCTTTTTTATCGTCATAAATATACATAACATAAAATTTACCATTTTAACCATTTTTAAAATCAATAAACTTTCTTTTTTAGAACGGTTTTAGGTTTACAATAAAATTGAGTGGAACACACAGAAAGTTTCCATATACCTCCTGCCCTCACATACAATCTCCCCTGCTATCAACTTCCCTCAAAAGGGAGGTATGTTTGTTACAATCAATGAACCACATTGCCACATCATTATCACCCAGAGTCTATCATTTACATAGAGTTCACTCTGAGGGTTGTACATTCCATGGGTTTTGACAAATGTGTAATGACATATTTCCACTATTATATTACACAGAATAGTTTCACTGCCCTAAATATCCTCTGTACCCTGACTATTCATCCCTCCCTTCTCTCTAAACCCTGGCAACCACTCATCTTTTTATTGTTTTCATAGTTTTGCCTTTTCCAGAATGTATCATATAGTTGAAATCATATTGTATGTAGATTTTTCAGATTGGCTTTTATCACTTAGTATTATGCATTTAAGGTCCCTCCATATCTTTTCATAACTGGAAGGCTCATGTCTTTTTAGCATTGGATAATATTCTGTTATCTGAATGTACCACAATTTAAACACTCATCTACTGAAGATCATATTGGTTGTCTCCCAGTTTTGGCAATTATGAATAAAGATGCTATAAACATCTATGTGCAGGTATTTGTGTGGACGTGGTTTTCAGTTCATTTGGGTACATACCAAGGAGTGTGATTGCTAGGTTGTATGGTAAGAGTAAGTTTAATTTTGTAAGAAATTCCCAAACTGTCTTCCAGAATGGCTGTACTATTCTGCATTCCCATCAGAAATGAATGAGAATTCCTATTGTTCCACATCCTTGCAGCATTTGGTTTTGTCAGTGTTTTTGGATTTTGGTCATTTTAATAGGTAGGTGGTGGTATCCCGTTGTTTTTTTAACTTGCAACTTCCTAATGACATATAATGTCATATCTTTTCATATACTTACTTGCCATCTGTAGATCTTCTTTGGTAAGGTATTTGTTCAGGGTGTTGTTTTTGGTTTTTTTTTTTTTTTTCCTATTTTATAATCCCGTTGTTCATTTTCTTATTGTTGGGTATTAAGAGTTCTTTCTACAAAGTGAACAGTCTTTTATCAGACGTATCTTTTGCAAATATTTTCTCTAAGTCTATGCCTTATCTTCTTATTCTCTTGACATATTAACCATTTTGAAGTGTAAAGTTCAGTTACATACATACATCCACCTTATTGTGTAGCCATTGCCACCATTCATCACCAGAACTTTTCCTTCTGCCCAAACTACAATGCTGGACCCATTCAACAAGAGCCAGCATCATTCTACTTTCTGTTTACATAAATCTGGCCATTTTGGTACCTCATATAAGTGGAATCAGAAAATATTTGTCTTTTGGTGACTGATTTATCTAGTATAATGTCTTCAAGCCTCATCCATGTTGTAACATGTGTCAGAATTTCCCTCTTTTTTAAGGCTGAACAATATTCTGCTATATTTTATTTTACTTATCTATTTACCTATCTTCACAATTGGGTTGCTTCCACCTTTTGGCCATTGTGAATAATGCTACTATAAACATGGATATGCAATTATCTATTTAAGTCTCAGTTCAATTTATTTTATAAAATAATTTTTGATCAGTCACAAATAGGTTATATATTGACTTTTTTCCCCTCTCAAGTTTAACTCACATTGTAATCATTTTAATATTAAGGTTTTATTTTAATTTCACTCTAATTGCCAATGTTCATCCTTATTATGTTATTATGAAAAATTTAAATGTTGACTATAATCATGTAACATCATTATATACTGTTAAAATTTTCTTTCCCTTTGAACTACTTCATTTTTCTCTTATAGCAATTCTGTTTTGAGTTTTCAATTTTTATTTTCTGTACCATCTTTCTCTGATTCTTTTGTATAGAAGAAAAAGCTATCATTGGTTAAGTGATTAGCAACATATATTATGACTAGAATTTTAATTTATTTTATTTTAAGATTTTATTTATTTCTATGTCAGATTGAGAGAGCGAGAGCACAAGCAGGGGGAGCGGCAGGCAGAGGGAGAAGCAGCCTCCCCACTGAGCAGGGATCTAACCCAATGCAGAACTCGATCCCAGGATTCTGGGATCATGACCCAGGCGGAAGACAGACACTTACCCGACTGAGCCACCCAGGCGTCCCATGACTAGAATTTTAAAACCATTCTTGTGCTGTCATAAAGAGTATCCTATGAAAGAGAAAACAAATCAAAGAGAGGTTGGTCAGGCTGAAAGACCAGTCTGTTCTGAATGGGGAGCACAGGTAATCAGTTGGGTTCTAGACAGTCAGAAAGTCAGTTTCAGGGAACACCAGATTCAGGCAAGGATCTAAAGGGTTAAAATAGAGCAAGACATCAGGGAAGTGTTCAACAGAAGATCATGTATACAAAAGACTATTTGGGCAGGTCTGATAGCACATGGCCTTGGGAAAACACTTTGGTCTCTGGAAAGATGTAAGAATTAGGCAGGAAACTAGCACCATGGACCTAAGATATTGGACAGGAAACAATCAAGAAATTGGGAATGAGTGACAAGAAAGTGATCATTTATTGTCTGTCTCCCCTATTAGACCATAAGTAAGTCACACAAGGGCAGGGAAAAAAGTATGGGCAATATGATAGCAAAGCTAATGAAACTTGAGCTCCTTTTCCCTTTCCTTAAAACATTATTGTTTGAGAGTTGTACGAAAGGGCTAACTCTCCAGGGGGCATTAAGGTGACTTTGCAGTGAATGCTAAAGAACTGTGCATATTCAAGCGTATATATTCCATTCTATGCTTGTTCTTTTTTTTTTTTTCAGAAGCTATAGATGTCTAGGCTGAGAATGGATTTTTCATACCCCCTTATTTTGCACTTAGTTCCCTATACAGAGGGAAAAAAAACTCAACTTCTTAATATGTGACAGGAACATATTCCCATTACTTTATACATGCATTAAGGAAGTGTTAAAATTTAAATAATAGCTGTGCTCACATTATACTTAAATATCTATAGAGACAAAAAGATTTATGTAATTCATGTATGTAACAAATGTTACATACATGTTACTAATGTAACAAAAAAGGTTTATGTAACTCATGTATATAACTCATTTATGTAACTCATATTTATCTCATCTATTTTAAAAGATATGGACATATCCTAAATGCTAATTTAGGACATGCTTCTAAATTAAGAATTTAGGAGCAAAAAGTAGGGGAACAGGGAACAGACACACACACACACACAAATGAGAATGGATTGCTAACATAATACGCAAGTCATTTAGATTTTAAAAATTGCTTTAAGTCAGGAAAACAAGTAAGATTCTCTCAGACATAAAATCCATGTTGCATTTAAATGAGAGAAGAACACAAGATTCAACACAAGTTACCAGAAGATTCTCAGTTGTCCATGGGAAATTTGTGGGAAACCCTTGGAATGCCAAGGCTACACTTAAAACCAAGAGATCAGAATTGGAAACCCATGTTGGCAAAAGAAAAAAAAAACTTTTAGGTAGTTTAAAAACAAAAAGCCGAGAGTTTAAATTTGGAATTGTGGCTTTATAGGAAATTCATTAGATACTGTGGCAAAATTATATTATTGAAACACTACTTGGAAAATTTGTTATGTTTTGCTTCAGTATTTTAGAAAGGCCTTGTAATAGTCTAAGAAAAATGGAACTTGTGGGGCGCCTGGGTGGCTCAGTTGGTTAAGCGACTGCCTTCGGCTCAGGTCATGATCCTGGAGTCCCGGGATCGAGTCCTGCATCGGGCTCCCTGCTCGGCAGGGAGTCTGCTTCTCCCTCTGACCTTCCTCCCTCTCATGCTCTCTGTCTCTCATTCTCTCTCTCTCAAATAAATAAATAAAATCTTTAAAAAAAAAAAAAAGAAAAATGGAACTTGTATCTATAAGAATGAACACTGTCAGAGATCATGAAATAAAATTACTTCAGACCAGTAGAAGGTAATAAAGAAACCAGTGGAAGATAGATGGAGAGAAAACATCATAGATATTTGAACAATCTCAGAAACTGTCTGGAGAAGCTACTGTTGACAGGGAAAACACTGTATTTTAAGCATTTCTGCATAATCATATCCTAACTTTTCCCCTCTCCTGTAAAAAAGCAGGGAAGATGTAAGAGAATCAAAAAGCTAAAAGTAATTGTAGGAGAGCCGATTAGCCCCTTTATTTTTCTGCTTATGTTAGAAATTATTAAGTATTTAGCATTAAAGAGAAAATAAAATGTTAAATTGCTCCAAGGCTTTTGATACCAAGTTGAGAAAAAAGGCACATTGAAGCTTGAGGCATTTTAATGTCCTAGAAAAATTTTGACCTTATAAGGGAAATTTCAGGTTGGCAGGATATGTTGCATTTAAGAACATAATTAAATTAAAAAGAGCTTAAACACAAGTCAAAATTGATATGAAAGATAATCCATTTAACTTACACTTTATTTCTTAGAACTACCATTTAAATTTTGTTTCAACATCAAATACAATGTTGCAGTTAACATAAGGATTTTGACATTTTTATTATTTCAGTTGGGGGGGAAAAAGAGCCTATGTTTAACATGGTTAACCTTATCCATAAGAAACCCTTGTATTTAGACCATAGGGTCATATCTTATCACTCTGGTCACACTCCTTACATGGAGGTGGTAGTTTATTGACATCTCAAGTATAACGTCTAAAAAAATGCAGAATGACCTCTGGAAAACTAACCCTAAATCAACAAATATAGAGAGTCAAAGTACTTGTGGAATTAAAAAAAATCTTACTGACTTGTCAATTCTGCAAAAGCATCGGAAACTGTTCAGCTCTGACTCTTATTAACAGTGAGAAGCTGGGCAAGTTACATAATCTTCTAGTCCTCATCAATATTATGGGCGTAACTATACCCTCTCCCGCAGGTGTGTTAGAAGGATTAAATGAAATCATGTCGTAAACACCTTGCACAGTCCTAGTATAGAAAGTGTTCAGTAAATGGCAATTCTTGTTCTCACCAGGTATCTACACAAGAGTTTTTGCACAATAATGATCTGAATATTTAGATGGATAGAACCCACGATTTCAGAAGGAATCTGATATCTGCTGTTTGTATGAATCCCCAGATTCAACTTGTTCTTCCAAAGGAAAAAGTAACAAGTCAAAATGAGTCCTGTCATATCATCCACCCAAGCAGGATTCCATTGCGGCATTTCTACGCCATGACTGGAAGATGCTCTAGAATACTCCATCACCTTCAAGACTGTTGGAAATTTAATTCTCACTTATTAATTTGCTCTTTAGGCCCACCCATAAGAAAACTGAATTTTTATTGGCCCTACAGCTTTTTATATATTGTGAGACAAGTTTTATAGTATTAAAACTGAAACATGCAAGATCAATACTTGCCCACAAATACTTTGCAGTTATTCATGCTTCCTTGTCAACTTAAGTGTTCGTCTGCAACTCTGATACTTGCAAAAGGGGTGAAGTTTTCTGGAAACAGAGATTGTCCTGAGGAGGAAAGATGACTCAAACACTATCTGCTACAGTGTCACTTGTCTGCTTAAAATCTTTAATTTTTCCCTGTCTGTGGCTTTTAGGAAACGTTTAAATTTCTTTGTGCAAAATCAAAAGGCTTTCGTAATCTGACCCCTGCTTCTCTCCTCCAGTCTTACTGCTTTCTCCTCCAGTGTCTCTTTCTTTCTTCTCCTCAGCAATATTAACTTCTTTTGGATTTTGGAACACAATGGGATTTCTCTTGCTTTGTGGCCTTTGTCCTTGTTGATCTCTCTTTGGATAGTAATTGTCCTCCCTTGCGTTGCGAGTCCCTTCCTTTCTTTCTGAAGAATCCAGGTGGGGTCTTTTGAAAGCCTTTAATAAATACCTCTTCTACTTTCCTCCGACAGAAGCAACCTGCCCCTGGTACCCTCAGCACTTTGTGCAACCTTCTGTCATATCCAATATCCATATCCAACAGTATAGCAATTTCTGACTTTTTGGCTCTCTCCTGTGCCATATCTTGATCTCCACTTGACAGTATGTCCTTTAAGGGTAGGGACTTTGTTTTTCATAATTCTTTCTGCATTATCGAGTATCAAGCAAAGTGCCTGGTATTTAGTATGTACTCACTAATTGTTTATTGGAAGGAAGGGAGGAAAGAGAGAAGGAAGAAAATAGAATGACACATTATAGGCATTTCATCATCAATTGATGGAAATTGCTAATATCTGGTATAATTTTATGTGAATTGAAACATCTCTGTAGTAGGAGGCTATAATAGAAGCTTAACAAATAGTTATGTGAGTATAGTTCTACTTAAACTGCTCACATGGCGGGAAAACAAAATCAACTGCTTTATTTTGTAGCCACAGTCTACTCTGAACTATTCTTTGATCCACAACTTAACACAACAGCATTGCTCAGGGAGGTAAGGTCAATAAATTGAACATCTTCCCACTTAGAGATTTGCTTGTCTTTGAAAATGTGAGGATGCCTGTTAGATACCAAAACATAGTTGATGCACGGGTGTTTTGGTGGCTTACCATCAGAATTGAATTTTTTTTTTTTTGAGAATATAGTCTGTGATTACTAAGAACTGTACTGAGAGTACAAAGTCATTTCAAATATTGTAAGTAACTAAATACACATGAGTTTTGCTGGATAACTTGCCAGAGGGGGGATTAAAAAAACAGTAATTCAAATATGTGTTAAATAAACTTTTTTTTAAAAAAAATTGACAGAAATGTATACCAGTAGCTATTAAATCTATCTATGCAGCAGAATTACCTCTTTGATTTTTTGGGGAAAAAAAGTGTTTTGCAGAAACACTTTCCCCAACACACTAAATCATCATCCTGTTTACCACTGACCTAAATCTCTAACCCCTTATTGAGAACCTGGCATGTCTTTCCCCTCCATTCTATCCCAGTTGCATGATATTTCAAACACTGGCTCATTCCTATTTGGAATGCAAATCCTTGCTCTATCGCTACAGCTGTGTGATACTCAGAACTGTCTAGACTATGACTAGACTAGCCATGGTCCTTTGAGAATCATCATAACTTTCAGTTCAGTACTCTAGTCTTAGTTCATTAGCATTAAGCCTGTATCAACATCACTCAGAGGGCTGCTGATTGCAACTTTGATCATTTTATTTCAAGTGGACTTCTCAGCTGCTGTTTTGGTCATCTCGTTCATCTTCTATACTAATTGGCACACCCCATCTGCTATTATCGCTCTTGTCTTGCTTACGTTTTTCCTGTTTTCCTTTTATGTCATGCAAAATAGCATAACCTGTGGGACATCTGCCAAAGAAGGGACTTAAGGAGCATTATGAGAATGCCGCAATTGCCCAGTGAGATTTTAACTTGGCAAGTCAAAGATGTAGCCATGGGTGCCAAGACACAATAACCTATTTATTCTCCAATGCTGACTCACCTGCAGAAAGACAGCATCATGAATAGATGCCACTATGGGAGTCCTGAACATTTGTGAAACCACATCCTCCACCCCCTGATTTATACCAAAAGTGACAGTACCTTGGCAAAGGCAAAACAATTGTTCTAACCAAAGGCAAATGAGGCAGTGGAAAGCACAAAGTAGAGAGAAAGGAAGCATCCTCAATTCAGAGCTGTGTTGGATGTCATGCTAACCAGCAACCTTGAGTTCTTTTTTTTTTTTTTAAAGATTTTTTTTAATTTATTTATTCATGAGAGACAGAGAGAGAGAGAGAGGCAGAGGGAGAAGCAGGCTCCCAAGGAGCAGGGAGCCCGATGCGGGACTCGATCCCAGGACCCTGGGATCATGACCTGAGCCGAAGGCAGACGCTTAACCATCTGAGCCACCCAGGCGCCCGCAACCTTGAGTTCTGTTTGGCTAGACTGTCATCTCCACAGCCACCAAAATTGGGTGATGTCTCTACCTTTTCTCTAGCACTCAAGAAACTAGCAACACTAGTTGAAGGTTCGGTTGTGCCTTGGTCTTGGTAAGTAAATATGTAAATAAACAACAAAAACATAAAACAAATGATAGATTATGTGGCTATAATCTGTCCCTATTCTATGAACAAATATATTCAGTGAAGATAATACACAAAAAATTTTTGTATACTCTCTTTTTTGGTATTTGCAAGTAATGATGCCAATATTTTCAAATAAAAATGATGAAAAACTAGAACTTTTAGATCAATACTCTTAACATGTATCATCTGTTAGGAGAACACAGAATTCTACATGTTTCAATGGAGATACCATTTCTCAAATATTGCTGGCAATCTACTTTCTTTTCAACAATTAACACTATAATAGGTAAAATCTGCATCTTTACTATTTACCTAGACAGAATGTCCTATGACAAACATATGTCTTCCGGGGTTCCTGGGTAGCTCAGTCAGTTAAGCGTCTGTCTTTGGCTCAGGTCATGATCCCAGGGTCCTGAAATAGAACCCCACATCAGGCTCCCTGCTCAGCGAGGACCCTTTTTCTCCCTCTCCCATTCCCCCTGATTGTGCTCTCTCTCTCTTTCTGTCAAAGAAATAAGTAAAATCTTAAAAAAAATAAGACAGTTCTGTGATTCTTCTTTAAAAAATAAATAAAAATAAACATATGTGTTCTATGATATGCACACACACAACACACATCTGTTCAAAAACATCTGATAAATTGAAGATTTCTTTATTTAAAATTTTATACTTACAAGATACCCCTTTTAATGTAAGGCATCATGTCAAAGAAGCATTCACTGAGGGCCCGACCATGTGCAAGGCATTAGGTATAAAGTATTCACCAGTAACTATAGAGAATTTGTAGTCTACTAATGAAAAATTGACATACATGCATCTTCATTTAAAGTTATTTCATAAACGCTATGGAATATAATGCTTTCTCTTTCTGAAATATCCTCTTAACTAAAATGTTAATAAATATATAAATAATCATGATGGTACACTACCAATGTGTGTTTGTGTATGTGTATATGTGTGCATGTGTATATATATTTGCCTTATATTCTTAGTCCTATCTGATCCAATATGACTCTCCTTATAAGAAGAGCAAACTTTGGGCACAGATATATATATAAAAGCAAGGCACTTGTGTGAATACAGAGACAAGGATTGGAATTATGCTGCCGCAAAGTAGGGAATGCCTGGGACTATCAGAAGCTGAGGGAGGCAAGGAAGGATCCATTCCTAGAAATTCTGGAGAGAATGTGATCTTGCCAACATCTTGATTTCAGACTTCTGGCCTCTATAACTTTGAGAGAATAAATTGATGTTGTTTTCAGCCATCCAGTTTGCAGTATGTCTCCTAGGCAGCTATAAAAAACTAATACAACCAGCTAAACGGTATATGCATTCACAAATAACCACTATGATAAGATAGGTAGTTGTGAATGCCATAGAGATATACATAGAAATTTCCTTGTCATTACAAGAGAAATGATTCCTGATGAAAGACTTAGAAAAATCTTCAATGTAGATGTGGCATTTGCAGTTGACTTTGAAGGGTGGATAGCATTCTAAATAGAATGGAATACCAGCTCTTGCCCTATGTTAGCTATGCCCACTGATGCTTCTTTCCACAGGCTCCATACCATCTACTTCTTGAGATTATCCTCATTAAATGTGAACAAATATTAAAAGTACTCTTCCCAGCACAAGGTGAGGTAGAAAATTGATCTTGTTGCCTCAAGCCAGGCTGCTTGGCATGAGCTGTGTGTTCCTGTGATATTATTAAATTTTCTAGAGCAGCCTTCCCTCATCTCTTTGACTTGATCTTATAACAGGACTTTTGTCTTGCTCCTCTGTTTTATAATTCATCTTCACTGCCAAGTCTAGAATCCTTCTCTGAATCCTGATTAACTTGACTAGAAATCAGACACCTTATATAATTTTTGCTGGACTTTTCAACTAGGATTTGGATGCTTTTTCTTAAAACCACATTGGCTGGAAGAATTTTACTCCAAACCATGCTGTGAGCATCACCATTGCGAAGATGCTTGCCCTGCCTGATAGGCAGAATAATGATTCCCTAAAGATGTCTACATCCTCATCGCTATAATCTGTGAGTATGTTTTGCTACATGGTAAGGAGGAATGCATGTTGAAGATGGAATTAAGATTTCTAATTATCTGGTCTTGAGATGGAAAGAGTATCCTGGATTATCCAGGTGCGCCCAATGTAATCACAAAGGTCCTCATAAGCAAAAGAAGAAGGAAGGAGAGTTGGTGTCAGAATGATGAAGCATGAGAACAACTTGACTGGTCATTGCTGGGTTTGAAGATGGAATGGAGTCATAATCCAAGGAATGCAGGGGTCCTCTAGAAGCTGGGAAAGGCAAGGAGATAGGTGGTACCCTAGAAGAAAAATGAAGTCCTGCTGTGACCTTGATTTTAGCCCAGGGAAATCCATTTCAGACTCCTGCCCTCTAGAGCTATAAAAAAAACTACATTGGTTTTAGCCACTGTATTTGTAATAATTTGCTACAGCAACAATAGGAAGCGAACACATTGCCCTTATGCAAAACAGACCTTAAGATATCAAAGCTAGCTTGCTTTGAATCTGAGTTACCATGTTCTTTGGTTTTCTGAAATAGTGGAGAAATATAATTTGCAGTTAATATCATGGGCTTTGGAACCCAACAAAGTAAAGGGTAAAATTCTGCCTCATTAATTACTAGCCACATGTCCTTAACAAATGACTCGATTCCTCTGTGCTCAGTTTCATTATCTGTTTACTGAGGATAATATTTTTCTCATCAGGTTGACTTGAGAATGAACTGAAGTAATGTATATAAAATGCTTTGCTTAGAGTATGGCAAATGCCATGAATTATTGGGATTGCTTCATGTCTTTCTTTCAAGAGGTGAGTTCTCCTGTCAGGGTAATGTAGTGATATTAGATAACCTGGGTACGAAAGTAGTTTGAAGCCATGTCGGGAAGTATTCTTCATCACATACTGCTAAGGAGTAGTGATTTAACTCAGGAAGCAAGGAGGTAGTCATTTAAATTTCAAACACTTCCTGTTTAAAAAAAAAAAATTGTCTAGCAGTGCCAATACAGCTTATAGACACTTAGATATAAAGGAAAGAGTGAAAAGCCATATCTATTCCAAAAACCAGGACTGAGAGTCAGTGTTTCATTTGGAATATGAGAAGAAGACTATCTAATAGTGATTAACCAAATGTATCTAAATTGGAAAGCATAATAATTGGAAGACCAATTATTTTTCTGGAAACATCTGGTCTACCTACCTGAAAGTAGCTATTCCTACGCCCTATCTGCCCTCATGTTTAGAAACATGTTTTCAAAAACCTGGAAACAATCTTGCAGATGCTACTTTTTCAAAGGCTTTTTGAATGATTTCCTCTTCTATGTTTCATTCTATTTCCCCTCTAATACTATCTGCACCTACAGAGGAAACAACCCATTTGCCAAGAAATAAAAAAAAGGAAAATGGTGGTATTTTATTTCAACATGGGATGTATAGGCCTCCCAATTAAATTTGGAGCAGCAAATACTGTATACACAATGAATTGCTGGTTTTATTTCTTCACTATTCTAAGGTGTTCAGAGAGATAAGCAATGTGGATAGGAAAAAAAATCCAAATTCTAGGCCAATATATAATCACACTTAGGTGGAACTCTGATACTATTATAAGTTTAATTGTGTCCTCCAAAAATACATGTTAAAGTCCTAACCCCTAGTACTTCAGAATGTGACCTTATTTGCAGCAACCTTAATAAAGATAATATGAGATCCTCCTGAGGTAACATGGGGACAAAATCCAATATAAATTGGTATCCTGATAGGAGGAGAAGCGACATGTATAGCAAAATAAAGTGGAGGAAGCAGCCAGACAAAGAGTTTAGTTCAGAGTAAGTTCAGTGTATCCTACAGGGAACTTGGGAAGGTAAATGATATATATCCCACCTTAAGGCAAAGTGGCTGGCCTTTTGTATTCCCAAATAAAATCCTATGCTTTTCTAGGTAAACCAAGGGTGATCTGAGGAGGAAACAGTGGTTAGCAATTAGCAACCAATAGTCATGGCAGCTAGGGAATGGGTACAAGGTCTAATAAAAGGAACCTAGGAATGACACCAATGGTGTCTACTATAGTGGATATGGGGGCTGAGATCAGAAATGTAACCTAATGATTGTTAGTTTTCTTTAAGAATATGCTAGGAACATTGGGACAGAAGCAGTAAGCAAAGATAAAATAAATAAATAAAAACTCTCCTGGCTTTTATTTTAAAAAGTAAAATTTGCCTAATACACAATTTTAAAAGGCTAACTGAATTTTAAGCAAAACATTTGGAAATAAAATGCAACTGAAATATTCCAGCAGAATTTTAAATATATAAGACAGACACAATCCACAATCCCTTAGAAGAAAATAAAGACTATATTTTTCCCCAAGTGAATAGAAACCAGACTTATCTCAGAATTCTAAGGAACATCACTTATTGGAGGACAATGGAACAGCACAGATAGGATCTAGGATTATTTTTAAAGACTACTCTTGCCTATTTAGTCTAACACAATTATTTTCTATATACTGGGGAAATACAAAAACATTCTAACATATTCAAGAGTTTATAAAATACAACATGCAAATCACATGTGTTACTTGGATGCTTTTGGCTACAAGTAACATCAACAACAACTACAGCAACAAAAACTCACTGTGGCTTGTACCGCATGATAATAAAATATCCAGAAGTATGTCAATAGATGTTCATTTAGTTGTTATTTTTTGTTCAGCAAATGTATATTAAACCTATGATGTGCCATACATGCTTGGTGCTAGGAACAAAGTGATAAGCAAACGAGCCAGACACATGTTTACTGCTTTCATCTCCTCTTCTTTACCCTATTGATGAAGAATAGATTCTTTCCCTAGGGTTATGGGGATGGCTGTACACATGGTGTCTGGCAGTGGACAGATGAAATTAACAGTAGTTTATTAGTCACATATACTCACAGCCTGGAAAAGAAGGATACCACATACCATATAGGGCCCAACAGGGTTTGCCCTCAACAACAGCATGAATGAGGAGGAACTGTGGAAGGCAGATTTTGTAGTAACAAGAGCATGAGGTGTTCTCTGATTCCTGTGGAAGGATGTAATTGGCTAATTTGAATAATTTGATGGGCTGGCAGAGAACTGAAGCCCAACACTTAGGTGTAAGCCGCATTGTGCCTGGTTCCAGTGATAAGGAGGGTTGTTTGGTTAGCAGACCTTATCTGCAGAAGCACAATGGAAAGGTGAACTTGAGGTTAGGTCATTAGAGGCCCTCCTAGTTTCAGATGTCAAGGCAGCACATAATATTAATTTTAGGCCTTAAATGACAATTGCCTCCATGAATAATTTTTTTCCTCAACTACATGTTTCACCCTATAATTGTATACAGTTATACTATGTTCAGATACTGTTTTAATTAAGAATTTGTTTTGATTCATCTTCCTTGAGTTTTTTTATGTTGATTGGTGGTGTCCATAACATATGGAAAATTCTCAGCTATTATTTTGTTAAATAATGTTTCTGTCCCCTTCTTTCCCACATCTCTCCCTGGGACTACAATTCAATTTATGTTACATTTTTCTTTTTCAACAATCTGTTTTTAACCTTCTTTGTTTTTGCCTCCAGTAACTGTATTCTAGATAATTTGTCTGACTTTACCTGCAATTCTCTAATTCTTTCTTCAATCATGTGTATCTAAATTTAGTTACTGTGAAATTCATCCACTGAGTTTTTAACTTTAGGTACCATCTTTTCTAATTCTACAAGTTTTAGTGTTTTTTTTTTCAAATTTATTATGCCACCTCTTATATTTTTTGTACTCTGCAGTCATTTTCAAGCTCTTTCATTTAAAAACAAATAAGAAGCATTGTTGTTTTATACTGTGTGTCAATGGCTGAGGTGCTTGTGAGTTTTATTTTATTTTTTTTGGTTCTCATTCATAGTAGATGCTTTGTTTCCGCATATGTTTTGTTATCCTTGACAGCAAATTTTTTGGAAAATTATTTTAAGGAGGATTTGAGGATCAGGAGGATTATACATTCCTCTAGAGAGGATCTTCGTGGCTTTTGCCAGGGTTTTGGGAGGGTACCAGTTCAGGATCGACATATGTCTGAATTCCATTTTGTGGTCACCAAATGATCCAAGAGACCTGGAACAAAGCTAGTTTACTTCTGGTTCACACTTCCTATGAGAGTATAGCTCTGTGGGTCTCACCTCAAAGTGGGTGTATAGGGGGTTTCAAAATCCTTAGCTTGGTAAACCCTGGGCTGGTGTGTGCCTGCCTGCCTGCCTTCCTTCCTCCCTCCCTCTTTCTTTCTTTCTTTCTTTCTTTCTTTCTTTCTTTCTTTCTTTCT